>NC_045437.1:109384349-109487209 GCF_002776525.5 Piliocolobus tephrosceles | reverse complement strand
AAAAAAAAAAAAAAAAAAAAAAAAAAAAAAGATTCCTCTGGTGAGTCATTTCTTTTGTTTTGAGATGGAATCTCGCTCTGTTGCCCAGGCTGGAGTGCAGTGGTGTGATTTTGGATCACGGCAACCTCTGCCTCCCAGGTTCAAGTGATTTTCCTGCCTCAGCCTCCCAAGTAGCTGTGATGACAGGCATGCATCACCCCGTCTGGCTAATTTTTGTATTTACGTTAGTAGAGACAGAGTTTCACAATGCTGACCAGGCTGGTCTCGAACTCCTGGCCTTAAGTGATCCACCTTCCTCAGCCTCCCAAAATGCTGGGGTTACAGGCGTGAGCCTCTGCCATGTTGAGTCATTTCTTAACAAAAAGTTGAAGTCCCTGTGTTACACTGACTAAAAGGTCACGATTCATGGAATGTCTAAGACTTGGCTCATGGAAACCTAATCAGATGGTTAGGACCTGCCGTCATAAATGGGTGAACAAACTTCTATAATCTAAACTATTGACCTGCATATATTTTCTTTACTCCAACACATTCATTACATGTAGGTTCGATCGTTTCAGTATATGTTTTACTGGTTCAGCAGAGGACAAGAAAAACAACCCTTTGTAGTAAATCAGAATGTTATTCAACTGCACACTGTTAATTTATTGTGAATACTGGTGGACAGTGGTCAATAGTTTCATATTCCTTAAAAAAATTTTAAAACATAGTTATATTTGAAAAACAAACCAACTTTGGTGTTTGCAAAAATGCTAATATCTGTGCTATAGCTATTGGCATTTATATCTGGAATATTTTCAGAGATTTTTTATTTGCAAAAACTATATGGCATAATTCCTGTAACATAGTACAAAAAATAGGCAGATGGTGACAAATATTTCTATAGAATATGTTTGACAATTCAATACACAGAATTAAAAAACTAGTTGCCTAGTTGAACCGTGAGGTCCTCTAGAATTCAAACTTTATAGATTTTCTAAATAAAAGCTTTAAATAAAACATTTGTTTGAGCACAATAATTTTATCATCTTTACAAACAAAAATTCATTAACTATTATATATTCAGGCCTAAAGTTGGGTAAAACATATTACAGTTTACAAATAACTATAAATTCAGTTATCCTGAATTTTAATGGATTACTTAATTTAATTAATATATCAAATTATTAAAGTTTCAAATAAGTTGTACTGCCAAGTTACTTACATTTTCAGTTAAAGGAAGACTATCTATTCTTTTAGTGAGATTCTGAAGTTGAGCATAATACCAGTCTTTTTCCTTTTCTTCTTTGTCAAGATCAGCAAGAAGCAACGACCTATTTTTTTTAAAAAGGTATGTTTAAACAATGCTAATACAGACTGCACAAGAGCAATACTTACACCAGTTTTTATTGCAAACTTCTCTACCTAAAGTGCTAATAATGAATTACTCAAAAAATTTACATTGATTTCAATTTTTAAAGGTAGGACTTAGAATATTACAGTCATTACAGTTAGAGTATTAAAAAGAACATTTTTTTCTAAATAAACAGGTAATCATCCTTAAAACAATACTTACACTTCACTAAAGGCTTTCTTCATATTTATAGTCTAAGAAAATAATGATAGGTAAAAGGTACAGATATAACAAAACTCAAAATTAGTATAAGAATAAAAAGCATAGTAAAGGAATTAAGAAAAGCAACAATGATGCCAGAAGACAAACCTAGAATATAGGAAGCTACGACCTTGGACACTGATGTGGCTTTTAGTTTCACGGCAGTCAAAATAATAAGAAATATACTGTCATTTTGAAATAAGAGGAAGTCATGAGGGAGAGAAACTTCTTAGTTTGGAATTTTAACACCAAATGATGGTGTTCTCCATAGCAATCTGTATTAAGATACTGTATACCTGAGCACTGTAAACATAAATGCACAGTAAGAGTGTTACAGGGATAAAACTCAAGAGGTAAAAAAGTATATAATCTATCTCTTTTCACGTGGCTCTTTGCCAGAGCTACCACTGTTAAAATTTCTTGTGTATATTTCTTATGTATATTTCTAGAGCTATTCTATAAAAATGCAAGGATATATGTGCATACTTATATGTACATTTTAAATATAAATAGTAGCATATTATTATAGTACATGTTGTCCTGCAACTTTTTTTCACTTAAAAATTGATCCTGGGGGCCAGGTGTGGGGCACATGCCTGTAATGTCAATACTTAGGGAAGCTGAGGCAGGTGGATCACTTTAGCTCAGGAGTTCAATACCTGCCTGGGCAACATGATAAAAACCCAAACCCCAAAATCCCATCTCTACAAAAAAATACAAAAACTAGCCAGGTGTGGTGGTGCACACCTGTAGTCCCAGCTACTCAGGAGACTAAGCTGGGAGAATCACTTGAGCCCAGGAGGCCGAGGCTGCAGTGAGCTGAGATCACACCACTGCATTCCAGCCTGGGCAACAGACTTCTTTCAAAAAAAAAAAAAAAAGTAGATCTTGCAGAACACAAATAAGGCACAGGTTGAGTATCCCTTATTTAAAATGATTGTGACTAGAAGTGTTTTTGGATTTTGGAATATTTCTATTATACTTAACAGTTGGGCATCTCAAATTCAGAAATGCTCTAATTAGTATTTCCTTTGAGCATCATGTCACTTAAAAACTTTGGGATTTTGGAGAATTTTCTATTTCCAGATTTGGGATGCTCAATCTATACTAGGTATTTTTTTTTGTTAGCTGCATAATATTCCAAGAATTCCCTAGTGTTCATAAATCTATGTAGGGATACACTATAACCAACTTTTAGTTGGCAGGTACTTAGGGCGTTTCTAATCTTTTGTTATTATAAACAATGCTGCATTGAATAGTCTTATAGATATACCTCATTTCATACATGTACACGCATTTATATAAAAGAAATTCCTAGAATATATAAATTTTTAACTTACTGCCCTTGTGAAATATTATACCAATGTATGCTACCATCATACCAATTTAAGTGTTTAATTCAACTTTTTACTTTTTCATATCTAGTTTTTTTTTAAATGGTGTATCACTGGTTTTAATTTGATTTCTCTATGAGTGAGACTAAACATTTTGTTTAAGTTTATAAACCATGAGTATTTCCTTTTCTGTGATTTTTTTCTTATTTGTAGGACCTTTTCTACATTAAAAATGATAGTGCTTTGTCAGTTGTTGGGTTGCATATATATTTCTCAATAGTTGTCTTTTTAACACTGTTTACTCAGTTGACGCTTGAACATGGGTGTGAACTGCATGGGTCCATGTATACATGAATTTCCTTCCACTTCATTATGATTTTCTTAATAACATTTTTTCTCTAACTTAACATAGTATGTAATACATATAACATACAAAATATTTGTTACTTGATTGTTTATATTATCAGTAAGGCTTCCGGTCAATAGCAGGCAATCAGTAAAGTTTCTGGGGAGTCAAAAGTTGTATATATATATTTGACTGTACGGAATGGGTGGGTAGGCCAACCCCTTAATTGTTCAAGGGTCAACTGTAACGTTTTGCCATGTAGAAAATTTTGACTTCCATGCAGTCCAATTTGTAGATATTTTCTATTATAGATTCTGGAGTTTGGTCATACAGAGAGATGTTCCCCACTCTGATACTATTACTTCAAAAATTCTGCTTGATTATTGTTTCTTAGGAAATATGGAATGAATCTTAGTAGTGAGTACAAATGTGAGTATGTGGAAGGCTCTGTTCTTGCTAAAATGTATTTTCCTTTACTGAGAAGCAACTTAAAAAATAAGGAATAAGCTTTTGTTCTTATGTGGCAACTTTAACAGTGACGGACTGATTGGGAAAGAGGGAAGCCCCTGCTTACGATGTTGCATCCCTCAGGGAAGGCAAACTAAAGACAAGCTGCTCTCTCCCTCCGATTTCTGACAACAGGAACAGGAGAAAGCACTGCAGAAAGCCTGAACTTCATTCACAGCTGGGTACCACAACTCCCATAAAGATGAGATTTAATTCTATTTTTCAGTTTTCCCTAGTGAGGACCTGTAGGACCTACCAGGTCCAAGGTGGGAAAAAGAGTACAAAAAATGGTGATGCTAATATTTTGTCCATTATTTCCTAATAAATGAACTTATGAAATAAGAGTTGGGGCCAGGCATGGTGGGTCATGCCTGTAATCCCAGCACTTTGGGAGGCTGAGGCAGGTGGATCACTTGAGGTCAGGAGTTTGAGACCAGCCTGGCCAACATGGTGAAACCCTGTCTCTATTAAAAATACAAAAATAGCTTGGCGTTGTGGCAGACACTCGTAGTCCCAGCTACTCGGGAGGCTGAGGCATGAGAATCTCTTGAACCAGGGAGGCAGAGGTTGCAATGAGCCAAGATCGTGCCATTGCACTCCAGCCTAGGTGACAGAGTGAGACTTTGTCTTTAAAAAAAAAAAAAAAAAAAAAAAGCTGGGCATTAAAAGTGCTTAAATTGACAGGCCAATGTCAGTGGCAGTGTTGAAGTAAGGGGGAGGTTAGTTAGGGACACTAGCGACAATCTGCTACTATAAAGTTTAAGATTAACCTGTAGTAAAATGCTCTGGGGAAGCCAAGATTATAGTGTCTTCAGCTAAAATGATAGCAAGTGATTAAATTACAGTAGTAGACCTTGTGACTCACACAACAGCAGTTCATAAGGCTCAGAACTGAAACTAAGGCTAAACTCAGAACAGGTAGGGTCATTAGGGTTTAGTGTACTAAAGGCCTATTTTGTGATTGCCAATGGCCTTCTTTAAAAATGCTTTTTCACATAAATCTCATGTCTTCTTAGTCCTCTACCTTACTGGGGGTCACCTAGAAGAGCACGGCACATTTGTATTAGCATTCAATAAATATTTGTTAAATGAATTAATAGTGAACATGACAGCAACAATACCTAACATTATTGAATGCTGTATGTACTGGGCATAGTGCTAAGGACTTTAAAAATATCTAATTTAATCCTCTTGTTATCTTTTGAGGTCGTTATTCTCATGATCACTTCACTAACTAGAAAACTGAGGTTCAAAAAGGTTATAAAGCTACAAGCTGGGTTTAAGTCCTGGCTTGACCAACTTCTAGCATTTATCTTGAGGAGTACAGATAAAGGAAGAAGACATAGAGTTAAACTATGACTTTAGGAAGGTCTAGAAAGAAAGAACAGAAAAAACTAAGGGGGAAAATCATCAAAGAAGTAATAAAACAGAAAAAAGCTGAATAAATAAATTTCCAGATGAAAACGGTACAGTAAATATTCAGCATGATGAATGAAGAAAATATGCATACCAAAACATTCAAAAGCTCCCAAAGAGGAAAAATTGCCATCTACAAAGGAATAAGATTCAGATTGGTATCAAATTTCTCATTGGTACCTTGATAATGAAGAAAAATGAGTTTGTACCTAAACTTACCTGAACTATCAATCAAGTGAGAGCAAAATAAGTATACTATCACACAAGCAAGAAATCAATTTATCTCTCTCCTACATAGTAAGAGTCAAGAATACCCAAATATATTAGACCTAAATGGGAAGCGTAATGACAACAATAGTATGACAGTCTTGTAGCAGGCTCAGGAAGCAAATGGTCCGAATTAGATCAGAAAAATTCATTGGCTCCAATAAAAATTTATTTATGAATACAATGAAACTAGATCCTCATACTACCATAAAGACACAAGTTTCTGCTCCCAAAAACATAAAAGAAAGACAATTAGAAACTTGAGACAAAAACCAAGAGCTATATAAGAAAGACACAGTTCAAATGGCATCATCTTCCTTTAAGAAGCACAAAGGGTATGATATTCTATCAACGGGGAGGAAAAATTAATTCTGCCATACTACTGACTCACAGTGTCCAACAACTACAGAGTCCTAAAAAAACCTACTTATTTCACACCAACATTATGCTTAATTTACAGGAAAAAAATGAAGACTCAAATATACATAGCAGGATGTAACTGTTAACAGTCTTAACAAAATAAAAGTAAACACAGAGTTGCCAAATCTTATACAGTGGGGCTTCATCAGACACAGTCAGTCACAGGAAAGAACAAGAAATAGAACTTACATATACGTATGTGTATTTGTTTATGTGTTTATGTATACAAATTCAACCAAAGAATTGGTACAGAATTTAAAACTGGATGGATAATTGAGTAAATTTAACAAATCTTCGTCTTTCAGAGTGGTGAGTCAGTAAGTCATGTCCAATACTAGTAATATAAGCATATTACTTAGAGTTATAGAAGTAACTATCTCATGGGAAATGAGACTGAATATAGGAAAGGAATACTGATACTTTTCACTTATGATGCTTTATAAAGCTAAGCTAGTGATACTAATGATCAGAGTTGAGAACCTTCTAACAACACTAAGCTGATACCTCTTTCTCTCCAGATACAGCAACTTTTTGTAGTGTGTAATAAAGCCTGAATTAGAAGTTGGGCCATATTTTGGGAGAAAAACGAACACAAAAACAAGACGTCTTTTCTATAGTAACAACAGAAAAGGCTAAAGCACCTTTAAATATTTTAAAAAAGAAATGTATTTTCCACTTGGAGTTAAAAGTCAGAACACTAGCTTAAAGTTATTTACAGTGGTATTAAATAATAAATAAAACATGGAGATCATTGCATTCACGTCTTTGAACAGAGAAATAAGCTTTTCCTAGATTTAGATGCAAAGAACTCCGGAAGACTGGCAAGAAATAATGTCAAGACAGAAAATAAGAACATTTTTATTACAAGTATTCCTTACCACCTGCAGCTGCATTTGTTAGGTTTACTAGTACTTGTAGTAAAACCTACTTCAAAAATTAATATTTTTCTCTGAAACTCCCTCTCTCTGCTAATAAAATTAGGACTTTGCCTACATAAAGCAAAGTAAGGAAAAGAAAGCAAGTAAGGAAAGGTTGGTATGCATGCCCTTTGCCTCTTAACAGAGCTCAAAGGGGAAAAAGAGATGGAAGATCATGGACCCTAGTTCACTCCTTATTTTTCAGGATGGTGTTTCAATAGTCTAGGATCAATGTATGAAACAGAGACTTACGTAAACTTAAGAAATAAAAGACAGTGTAACATCATTTCTGGTCCAGATAATTATCCCTATTTTCATAAATGGGCACATATGAAACTGGACAGAAAGTAATAAAAGGTCTTCTGCCTCTCAGTGAGATATGCTGGGCATTTCTTATATACTAATATTCAATTATCACAACAATGCCACAAAGCAGAACCATATCTTTATCTTACAGAAGAAAATGGCACAAAAATTTAATGACTTGACCAAGGTCACAGAGATAATATGAAGGTTTTATATATTTTACCATTTTCTGAATGTCTAATAGAACTTTTAGAAATACAAAGATAATAAAGATATTTCCTAATATGTGCATTAAGGAATCTTTTAGGGGACATAAAACATTTGATGAAGTTCCTGATAATGATCTATAGTCTGGTATCTGCAGTGAGATAATGTTAACTTTAGAAAGAGAAGAATTAATACACTAGCTGTGAAAAATCAGAACTCATTCCATACGGCAAGCAATTTTTTTTCAGGTATTAAAACTTATACATTAAGAAGTGTTTTGTTGGCCAGGCACAGTGGCTCATGCCTGTAATCCCAAAACTTTGGGAGGCCAAGGCAGGCAGATCACCTGAGGTCAGGAGTTCGAGACCAGCCTGGCCAACATGGTGAAATCCCGTCTCTACTAAAATTACAAAAATTAGCCGGATATGGTGGGATGTGCCTGTAATTCCAGCTACCCGAGCTGGATACGGTGGGGTGTGCCTGTAATTCCAGCTACCCGGGAGGCTGAGGCATGAGAATTGCTTGAACCCAGGAGGTGGAGGTTGCAGTGAGCCGAGATTGCGCCACTGCACTCTAGCTTGGGCGACAGAGCAGGACTGTCTCAAAAAAAAAAAAAAAAAAGAAATGTTTTGTTGATCCCACAGAAGTAAAAAGTAAATACTAGAGGTTAGGAAACACAGAGGGAAAGAAGAGAAAAAGAGAGATTTGTTAAAGAATATTAAATTGCAGCTAGATAGGAGGAATAAGTTCTAGTGTTCTATACTACTGTAGAATGAGCATAGTTAACAATATTACATAGCTGCAAATAGCTAGATGGTAGATAGTGAATGTTCTCAACACAAAGAAATGATAAATGTCTGAGATAACAGATATGCTAATCTGATCACAATAAATTATATGTGTAGAAACATCAGTATGTACCCCATGAAATGTACAATTATTATTTATAAATTAAAAAAATAAAAAAGACATATTTCATTTGTAGCCACTTGTAGTGGGCCTTCCATAATGAAAAGAGTCATCTTTTACTGAATCTAGTAGTTACTGAATATACTTCAATAGATAATCAGAAAATCAATAAAAATCAGTTACTACCTTTTTTTTTTTTTTTTTTAAGTAGAGACAAAGTCTTGGCCAAGCGTAGCGACTCATGTCTGTAATCCAAGCACTTTGGAAGGCCGAGGCTGGGGGTGGGAGAATCATCTGAGGTCATGAGTTTGAGACTAGCGGCCGGGTGCGGTGGCTCAAGCCTGTAATCCCAGCACTTTGGGAGGCCGAGACGGGCGGATCACAAGGTCAGGAGATCGAGACCATCCTGATTAACACGGTGAAACCCCGTCTCTACTAAAAATACAAAAAAACTAGCCGGGCGAGGTGGCGGGCGCCTGTAGTCCCAGCTACTCCAGAGGCTGAGGCAGGAGAATGGCGTAAACCCGGGAGGCGGAGTTTGCAGTGAGCTGAGATCCGGCCACTGCACTCCAGCCCCGGCGACAGAGCGAGACTCCGCCTCAAAAAAAAAAAAAAAAAAAAAAGAGACTAGCCTGACCAACATGGTGAAACACTGTCTCTACTCAAAATACAAAATTAGCCAGGCGTGGTGGCACATGCCTGCAATCCCAGCTACTTGGGAGGCTGAGGTAGAAGAATCGTTTGAACCTGGGAGGCAGAGGTTGCAGTGAGCCAAGATTGTATCATTGCACTCCAGCCTGGGCAACAAAAGTGAAACTGCATCTCGAAAAAAAAAAAAAAAAAAAAATGAGAGAGTCCTACTATGTCATCCAGGCTGGTCCTGAACTCCTGGCCTCAAGTAGTCCTACCGCCTCAGCCTGCAGAGTAGCTGGGATTACAGGTGTGGGCCAAAGTATCTGGCAAGTTATTTTAACCACATATAAATATTATAATTATGTGTATTACTCAATGTACAGAGTAGTCAAAGTATTTAAGTGACAACCAGCCTGGCCAACATGAAGAAACTCCATCTCTACCAAAAATACAAAAATTAGCCAGGCCTGGTGGTAGGCATCTATAGTTCCAGCTACTTGGGTGGCTGAGGCATGAGAACCGCTTGAACCCAGAAGGTGGAGGTTGCAGTGAGCCAAGATCATGCCACTATACTCCAGCCTGGGAGACACAGTGACACCCTGTCTCAAAATAAACCCCAATAAACAAACCAAAAACCAAAGTATTTAAGTGACAAAATAGGTCTTCGGAATCCCAGGAAACGGCCTTGTTTATATTTTTAGATTTAATATAAGTGCAATCAATAACATGCTATCTTTGAGTTTAAAAATGCAAAATGCTCTAAGTGTTGGCTATCACCTATCATAAATTCACAATTTACATATTATATTACAAAATATAAACTGGAGTGTACAAGGCAATGTTTACTACATGAAGAAAAGTTACCTCTCTTTCTCAAGTTCTTCTAAATATCCAATACTTTCTCTGCTTCCATTTACAAACCCTCTTCTTGGAAATGAACCCATGGGAACAGGACTGCACTCTCCAGAACGGCTTGATACAGATCCTTCCCGGCTTCCATAAGAACGGAGGGACATTTTTGACCGTAGTTTTACTCCAGGGAAATTACTGCTATCTAAGTTAAGCTCTAAATAAAATAGAGACAAGTTTTTATACAACAATTGTTTTAAGTGGTCTAAAATATTCTTAATGTTATTATACTACTTTAAAGTGAAATATTAGGTTTACATTTTAGCCACAAATATACATGACTGAAAAAAAATTATTTAGGACTTTCCCTGCAAAGTCCACTTGGGTCAGGGTAAAAATAAGGAGTGTGTTAAAGGAAAATTAGATAAAATGTACTTCCTTAGACTTCCTCTAAATAATATTTTGGAATTCAAAAGTAATTTCTCTGTCTGGCTTCAATTATTATCAAGCACTTTCTCTGTTCTGACATTAGAATTTTCAAGCAACAAAATGAGAAAAATATCCTTTTAAAACTGCTCAAAACGACTTATCAACTTAGATATGTGAAAAGGTTAAAGTATTTCTATCCTAAATGAAGAAGACAAAACTTCTTCCAATGAGACAGTGGGCTCAAGTGTATGGCATATAGAATACTAAAGTTCTATTTATGACTGGCAGAATAGCAACAAGCTTTAAAAAGAGCTGAAAATTATTTAAGGAAGAGATTTAAAATAGCTAATTCAAAGCCAGTTAAATGTTTAACTGAAGAAATGACACACAAACACATTTTTTATTTATTTGTACTTTTAACAATTACATCCTGACGGTAAGGCTAATACACCAAGAAAACTGATACCAACACCCAAAATGAGAGAAGCAATACTTGGTTCTACACATCTAAAGATGACAATTTGAGCTTAAAAAATTATTTTAAAACATCTTTTTAAAATCTACCTTTAAGACGCTCTAATAAATCAATCTGTCCAGAAGAAGCCATAGCTTCATCTTCAATACTTCCTTGTAGTTGTTTAAGTACTTCCTGTTAAAAAGAACACAATGTATTAACATGAAATTCTAAATAACTTCAAGACATGATTCTGTATTTCTTGACATTTAAATATGCTGAGAAAAAAATTCAGATCACTCTGAAAACATGCACCTTATACATATTACCTATTATTCATTATTAATAAATAAATCATGGCCAAATAATAATAGTGATATTTTGTGATAATGGTGATTATGGGGAGTCTCCATGCAAAGTATTACAAACACACGTAAGATACATTCATTATTTCTAACTTAAAAAAAAACCAACGATGCAAATCATTCTCATTTTTAAGATAAAACAAGTGATACCCAGAGACTTGCTCAAGTTACAAAAGCTACTTATGTGTTTAGAACCATGTCTCTTAAGTGTGCACCAACATGACCATAAAAAACACCAAATTAACACAATCTATTTAACAACTTCAACATTCAAGTTTTTATATACCACGTTTAAGTATATTCTGCTAGTATACTAATTTACAATTAGCATATATTCAAATAACCGTATGTTCACTATTTCTTGACTTTCGATGCTTTTCTTCTTTCCCATGTAAACCCTTTCTTGATAATTTTTTCTCCAAGAATGTCAGAAACTTTCATTTTCTACCAGTTTTTCTGCCATTACATTTGTGAACTTTGGCTCTTATTGCATGCTACTTAATAATAATTTATATTATTTTCCATTTACTGAGGCATTCCATTCTAGAGCCTAGCATAGTTCTTTGGCCAATCAGGTTTCCCGAATGCAAGACAAAGTATTTGAACACTTGCAACTTTGTAACGAAATGGAGTGTTCCCCTATAAGAAAAGTAATCTGTAAATACATTAAAAGGAAAACCTATCTATCGAAAAGTTAGTGAATGGAGCAAAGACAGTTTCACTGATTTATCTTGACAGTGACATTGTAAGCATTCATGGTGGCTCATGCCTGTAACCCCAACACTTTGGGAGGCTAAGGCAGGAGGGTCACTTGAGTCCAGGAGTTTGAGACCAGCCTGGACAACACAGCAAGACTCTGTCCCTAAAAAATTAAAAACAAAAAAACAAAAAACAAACAAACAAAAAAACCCATAAGTGGTGGCATGTGCCTGTAGTCCCAGCTACTTGGGAAGCTGAGCCAGGAGGATCACTTGAGCCCAGAAGTTTGAGGCTGCAGTGAGCCACAGTGTCACCACTGCACTCCATCCTGGGTGACAGAGTAAGATCCCAGCTAAAAAACAAAAAGAAATCGCCCCCAAACCCTAGAATTTCCTATGTTAATAATAGCCTTAGTATCTGACCTTCAAATAATAGACCATGTTGGAGTCTGAAAGGCTTGGGTAAGTAGATGTGGGGGCATGAAGGTGACTGTATTATTTTCAAAATATTCCAGAGTGTTTTACATTTGTGGAATAGAAAACAAATTTGCACAGGGATAACTTCCTTTACTGAATGTGAGTACGCCCACCAAAATGTCTACTATAAATTTCAGGGCACCATCTCTCACTTAAGAACTCTCACTGGAGACTACTGTGATTTTTCCAGGATTTCAATTCTCTTTTATCCACTGCTACTGTTTTAGTCCTTCAATAATCCTTTTAATCTTATCCCTATTTCTCAGGCTTCCGGTCTCACAATTCAACAACTACCCTTGAGCAGTTAATTTCCAATGACATGTCTTGAATCCTAACCTTACTTGCAAACTTCAGATTCACTTTTCCAACCAACTGATGGACGCTTTACATCTGCATGATAGGCACCATACATCTAAATGTCCAGAACTACACTGGCCTTTTGTCCCAATAAAGCCTGTTCTTTGCCTTTTATTCTCTCAGTTAATTGGCATTAGCCTTTTCTTTCTCCTCCAGCCTAAATCCTTAGCACCTCCTCCTTCACATCCCCAGTTACGGAATTCCGGTGATTCTACCTCTAATCTCTCTCTTAGAGCTATCTCTTTCATATTCTTACTGTCACTAACTTGTTATTAACCCTACCTAAACTATGAAAATAATTTCCTAAGTGGCTCAATCTCGCACAGAGCTGTCAGAGCAACCTTTTTAAAGCACAGCTTTGATCAAGTCTCTAAGATTCTTCTCCAAAGCCTACAGTAGTGGTTCTCAAGCGTCACCATGGATCAGAATCACCTGAAGACCTTGTTAAAACATAGATTGTTGATTCAGTAAGCCTGGGGTAGAGGGTGAAAATCTGCATTTTGAACAAGTTTTCAGGTGATACTGATGCTGAAAACAGAATTATTAAGATGTTAACAGTGTTTTTCTATGGAGACTGAAATTACAAGCAATTTCTCTTTTACTTGTTGTGTCATACTTTTTAAACAATATGTATAACAAAAAATCCTACTTGTTTTTAGAGAAGTTACAAAGATTTAAAAGTTTAAAAATCACAACAAAAAATCCTTGGTACATCATTGGACATACATCTAATTTTTTCAAAACTAATGCTACATTAATGGTCTTTTAAAAAAGAAATAATAAAGAAAAAATTAAAATATTAAAAAAATGAAAAAGCTATATAAATTCAGATGTCCAACAGTAAGTATTAAATAGGCCATAGCATTTTTTAGCTGTACATACAATGGAACACTATGCAACTGTAAAAAAATTAATCTGATGTAAGATGACAATAAATTACACAGAAAAAAATTATGCTGCAAAATATGATGTCATGAAATGCAAGTTTGCATAAATGTATAGAGAAAAGAATATATATACTATCAAAGGTTACTTTTACCTCTGGTGATGGGATTTAAATTTTTTTTAAAAATAGGTGATTTTGATTATTTCTTTTTGTCCGCATTTCCTAATTTAATAAAAAAGTGAATACACTCAACTTGTAATAAAATTCTATTTTTAAAAATTTCTGTACACATTGTTAGAAATCTATTGACAGCTATAAACATACAGGTAAATAAGATTTAAGGTTAAACAATTTTTAAAAAGATTCTCAAAGTAGTCACCTTGGAAAGTTACTAATTTACTCCAATGATGTGTTACTTACATTATTTCTGTAAGTGCTTTGAGTTATGAACCTCATCAACAAAATCTGTATATATTTACAGTCACATCCAGTTACTTTGCCTTAAGACGATAACATCCAATATGACCTACATTACTTACTAGTTTGCCGTGAATAGTTTATAGCTATTCCACAATAAAAACTGACCTCAAGTAATTTTTTTCCTGTTTTATTGAGGCACAACATACATATGAAAAATACATTAATCCTAGATTTTCACATCCACGTAATCACTATCTAGGTGAAGATACAGAACATTTCTAGCACCCCAGAGGGTTCCCTCAAGTTCCCTTTACCAATTTTCATTTCCTACAGGTAACCAATATTCTGGCTTCTTTATCAGAAGAGTTTGGCACCTTCTTGACCTTCATATAAATGGAATCATACAGTATGTAAGTCTCTTGTGTCTCACGTTTTTTGTTCAACATAGTATCTGTGCAATCTGTCCACACTGTTGCTTTATCAGTTCATTATTTTTAAATGTTGTGTAGTATGTAGTAGTCCACTGTGTAAATACAGCCCAATGTATCTATCCTTTCTCCTCTTTAATGGGGCATTTGGGCTGTTACCAGTCTGGAGGCTATTAATTTAAACATCAGTCATTTGAGTTAGGAGTGAAATAGTCTTTGCATTTCCCTGATGACAAATGATGCTGAATCTCTTTTCATGGACTTATGTGCCATTTATCTTTCTTTCTGAATTGTCTTTTCAGGTCCCTGGGTCACATTTTAAAAACTGGATTGTCTTTTTGTTACTGGTTTGTAGGAATTATTTATATATTCTGAAGGAATTATTTATATATTCTGAACTGAGCCTTTGGTCAGATACATAGTGTTGCAAATATGTTCTCCTCTATGGCTTACTTTTTCATTCTCTTAATGAAGTCTTCTGAAAAGCATAGGTTTTTAATTTTGATGAAGTTTATCTTATACATTTTTATGTTTAGTCTTTTGTGTGTCCTAAGAAATTCTGCCCACCCAAGGCCACAGAGATAAAATTATCCTATGTTTTCTTCTAGAAGCACACTGAAGTCTTTCGACGAACAAAAGTTTAGTTTTAATGTAGTCCATCAAATTTATTTCTATGTATGGTGCTTTGGCATTCTGTTTAAGAAATCTTTGCCTACTCCCAGGATAGGAAGCTATTACCTATGTTTTCTTCTAGAAGCCACTGTTTTGTCTTTTTTGTTTGTTTTTCCATTTTTTTCTCTGTGCTTCAGTTTGAATATTTTCTACTGACTTTTTTCTAGTTCACTAATTCTGTCTTCTCACTAGTTCACTAATTCACTGTTCAGCCTGCTGTTAAGCCCATCCAATGTTAATTTCAAATATATTTTTCAGTTCTAGACTATCCATTTGATTCCTTTTAATTATAGACTCCAATTCTCTGTCAAAATTTTCTATCTGTTCATTTTTTTTCAAGACATTTATAATATTTATGTTAAAATCCTTGACTACTAACTGCAACATCTGGATCATCTGAATTTGCTCCTATTACCTATTTGTTCTCTTGATTATCAGTAATCTTCCAGTTTCTCTGCATTTCATATAACATTTGACTATATGCCAACTGTGTATATAAGAAAAAAAGAGACAAGATGATTGACAGTATTTTCCCCTAGACAGTTTGCCTTTTCCATTGTTGGGGTCTGATCTCCTCAATCCAATTAGCAACTAAAAATGGATTGGGACCTTCTGGGTGCAGTGGCTCACGCCTGTAATTCCAGCACTTTGGGAGGCTGAGGCGGGTGGATCACGAAGTCAGGAGATCAAGACCATCCTGGCTAACACGGTGAAACCCCATCTCTACTAAAAATACAAAAAATTACCCAGGCATGGTGGCAGGCGCCTGATGTCCCAGCTACTTGGGAGGCTGAGGCAGGAGAATGGCGTGAACCCGGGAGGCGGAGCTTGCAGTGAGCCAAGATTGCGCCACTGCACTCCAGACTGGGCGACAGAGCGAGACTCCATCTTGGAAAAAAAAAAAAAAAAGGAAAAAAAATGGATTGGGACCTACTTGCAATTTTAAGTTCATAACTGGTTTGGGTTTCCCAGTTCCTTCAGTGTGTCCCTCTATATTCAGATAGGAAATATGAAAGGTCTTCATCTCCTCAGCAGTTAACTTCTTACCCTACACAGTATCAAAATCTGACATTTATCTTGAATGGAAAACCAGTCATGTTTGATATACTAGGTAGGTCTTCCTCTAATAGGTCTTTCCTAAGCATTGCAGGAATATGGGATATTTCACTTTGCCTTTCCAGCTCAGCCTTATTCTCTGGTAGCACTTATCTCTCTAGCCTTAAATGTTCTATCTCTTGGAGGTTGTAAACTCAGGTCTTTAATCTCCTGCTCTACAAAATTCAAAATCTGGCAAATGACTTGAGGAGACCTGTGGTGTGACAGTAACATGTCTCTCCCTCTAGCAGGACTTCACCTGCTAACATTCTGCCTTTCTAGTCTATCCTAAGTCTCCTGCACTACAAGACTTGGCCAATATCGCATGGTAAAAATGAGCCATGCATTTAGAGCTCTTCTAAATGCTAATATCTCTACATCTCCCCTCATGTTTGTTGAGGCTGCCAACAATTTCATTTTCTTTTTCTTTCAAACCTGCAGAAAGGCCTCAAGAGGTTCTTTCTCCCAGTGAGGTCCTTCTGCTTATGCCAATGATGAATCTCAATCTGTACCCAGAATCAATATCCCCCGGGAAGAAAATTACCAGTAATCTCAGCTTATCTAGAAAGGGTTCTTTCCTCTTAGGAATTATAGTTAATACAGAGCTTGATGATTCCACAGTCCTCCAATGTCCTTAAAATTATGATTTGTGTATTTTATCCAGTGTTTTCTAGTTTTTGAGTGGGACATATTGCTTGGGGGCTGCATACTGCATACAACCTAGAAGAGGCCCTTAATTTTGAAGAGTTTTTAAAAGAAAATGGAATACAATTGCAAAGCAGTTCCAAAAAAAAAAAAAAAGTTTCAAAAAGTTCTCTGAGAAATGGCAGCTTTTAAATACATATGTAATTTTGAAGGAGAGAATATTCATTTGTATTTTAAAATTCTGGAAGCTCAGTTTTAAAAGATTAATTACATTATATAATCACATATAATATTGTCTTAAAAGAATTTTAACATTTTAGAAACATTAGAAACTTATTCATTAGGCTGGGCATGGTGGCTCACGTCTGTAATCCCAGCACTTTGGGAGGCCAAGGCAGGTGGATCACGAGGTCAAGAAATTGAGACTATCCTGGCTAACATGGTGAAACCCCACTCTATTAAAAATACAAAAATCAGCTGGGCTTGGTGGTGTGCACTTGTAGTCCCAGCTACTAGGGAGGCTGAGGCAGGAGATTAGCTTGAACCTGGGAGGCGGAGGTTGCAGAGCGTCAAGATCGTGCCACTGCACTCCAGCCTGGTGACAGAGCATGACTCAGTCTCAAAAAAAAAAAAAAAAAAAAGAAAGAAAGAAAATTATTCATTAGAGATGAAATGTGCTGTGGTTATACCTGTGATATTTATCTATGAGCAATGCTGTCATTTCAGGGAGGCTGCTACTTGACCCACTTAAATTTATTTCAGTATATCATAGTTAAAGATGCTTTTCGTTACCAGATACAAGTACACTTGATAATGACACCTTCAAAATACATTCTGAAATGCTGATCTCGATTTTTATTTTTTCTTACTTTCTGAAAATATGTACTTTGCATGTATATTGTTTTACAGTTTATAGACCAATTTATAAATATTAAATTTTGTCAAACTACAACAAAGAGGTAAATGCTTGATTAATAATTTGCCTATAGATAATTCTTCCTACACCATGCCATCTTTCAGCTTTTTATCTCTATAATGCCATCTTTACCTTGTTACTATGCTCAGCATTTTAAAGTCAACGAAACAGCTCTAGGTAGGCTGGGCGTGGTGGCTCACGCCTGTAATTCCAGTACTTTGAGAGGCCGAGGCGGGTGGATCACCTGAGGTCAGGAGTTTGAGACCAGCCAGGCCAACATGGCAAAACTCTGCCTCTACTAAAATACAAAAAGTAGCCGGGCATGGTGGCAGGCACCTGTAATCCCAGCTACTCCTGGGGCTGAGGCAGGAGAATCGCTTGAGCCCAGGAGGTGGAGGCTGCAGTGAGTTGAAATTGTGTCACTGCACTCCAGCGTGGGTAACAAGAACAAAACTCCATCTAAAAAAAGTTGGGGGGAGGGCTCTAGCCCTGGAGTAAAAACTAAACCACAAAACTTTTTCTAAGATTAGCTGCAATTCTGCATTTATCCGATTTCATATCATCTAAATTCCATGTAATCTCTATTTTATTTTCATTACAAAAAATTTCAAACATATACCTATGTGCGCAGAAAATTATAACAAACCCCCATGTACCTTCATACCCCACATCAACAATTATCAATTCATGGTCAGTTGCGTCTCATCTACACCCATATCCACTTCCTCTATTTCTACCCCTCTGCACCACACTTATTTTGAAAATAAAGCTCAGGCATCATACAACTTCTTTGTAAATATTTCAATACATATATTTAAACAAGGATTCTTTCTAAACACAAACACAATAATATCATTATACTTAAAAATAAATATTTCCTTAATATACAGTGTTCACATTTCCCTAACCCTTAAACACTTATTTCCCTGGCTGCTACAAAGACACATGTAATCAAATAGCAAAGCAGTGTCCTCTTTTGCCACTAGATGGTACTACTGCATAAATTTTAGACTTTAGTTTAAGTAATCCGGTTGGAGGAGACACACTTTTTGCTGTTTTTTTTTGTTTTGTTCTGTTGTTTTCTTTTTTTCAGACAGGGTCTGGCTCTTTTGCCCAGGCTGGAGTACAATCCTCACACCTCAGCCTTCCAAGTAGCTGGGACCACAGATGTGCTCCACACCTGGCTAATTTTTGTATTTTTTTGTAGAAACAGAGTCTTGCCATGTTGCCCAGGCTGGCCTCAAATTCCTGAGCTCAAACAATCCTCCTGCTTGGCCTCCCAAAAGTACTAGGATTACAGGTGTGAGCCACGATGCCCAGCCTCCTTTTGCTTTCTTTGGAGGTAAAGAGATTAATGACCAGGAAACATGATTCGAGTTTATATAAGGTATTACAAAGTCTAGCAAGTGATTTTGGGGGAAATAACCACTGTGTTGGATTAATTTTAATCCACCGTAGGAAGTGCCAATGGTTTCAAAAGTGTCTGCACAAAACAATATTCTAAGACAAAATAAACAGGTCATGGTTTATGCTGTTTCACAGCATAAAACCTTAAAAACAGATATAATTTCATTATAGGGCTGCAATTGTTATGGTACCACATGTCCAATTCTAAGGAAATGTGTTAATGGATTCACAAGATGTCTGTTGAAGTACATGCTGAGTAAAATAAATTTATGGTTGGTTTCAGGTATATCTGAAGTGCCACTATTCCTGATGTATATAGGCTGAGCATTCTAAATCCGAAAATTTGAAGTCTGAAATGCTCCAAAGTCTTGAGCTTTCTGAGCACCAACATGACACTCAAAGGAAATGCTCAATGGAGCATTTCAGATTTTGGATTTTTGAATTAGGGATGCTCACAAAGTATAATACAAATATTTCAAAATCTGAAAAAATCCAAAATCCAAAACACTTCTGGTCTGAAGCAATTCTGAGTAAGGGATACTCAACTTGTAGTATACCACACTTATAAATGATCAACTAGATATTCCACTGAAGAAATTTGAGGGTGTGACTTCTACTGTCACTCTGAGAGACATTCCACTTCAGTGTGGCGATGGATCTAAGCGTAAGTTACATTGTCTTTCAAATATGAGTTTTGAATTTGCTCAAGGAATTAAACAGAAACTTTAAAAAAGAGATCTCAGAGTTCTATACAAAACAGACATGTACTATCTAAATAGGTATGCCAGGAGGCGTTCTCTGCAAAATATACCATACTAAAGTAGAGGAAGGAATATTTTAATTCTGTATTTCAAAACTTTTAAAAATACATGCCAAGTTTAACGATTTGAAATGTAATGTGTTGATCAATGTTAAAATACCAAACTACTCTTTTTTAACCTGTTAGGCAACTAATGCAAGTCTTTTTAGGTCACCCATAGTTTGTGGAAAGAACAAAACGTTTGTTTATAGTCTATCATTTCCCAAGGGATTTGAAGTAGGTATCTTGGATGTCTGTCATTGCTGGGGACAGTTTTTATCACTCAAGAGGGTAATTAGAGTAGAAAAGATTGATAGAGGGATGGAGAGATAGAATAGGACACATGAGCAAAGGTTGAGCTGTGATGATACTGAATATAAAGGGTAAAAGAGAAGCAGAAACAGTTACCTCAGTGACACACACAAGTCTGGAGATTAAGGCAAACCTTGAAATGCACAGGAAAAAAACTAGGATAGAATAGGAAATTAGTAAGGAATAAGAGTAGTGAGCAGACAGGAAGAACTGGGCAAAGAACTCAAATGTTAAAATAGCCAAGAGGCAGAAACAACAAAAAGCAGGAAGTTTTTTTTTTTTTTTTTTTTTTTAAATAAAGGAAGTAACATTTTTTTTTTTTTTTTTTGAGAACGGGGTCTTGTTATATCGCCCAGGCAGGCAGGTCTTGAGCTCCTTAGCTTAAGCTATCCTCCTGCCTCTGCCTCACTAAGAGCTGGGATTACAGGCCTGAGCCACCACACACAGTGGAAGTAACATTTTTGTTGATGATGTCCAATTCTATGAAGTTATTAAATTCAGTCAGAAGAGAATCTGCCTAAGCAACTGGGAATTAAAACAGCTAAAGTTTAACCTCAATTATTTTGAAACTAGAACATTTTCCCCACTACACACTATTTTCTAACTTTTCTTGGAGGTTATCAGAACTTTTCAGTACTATTTGGCAAGCCAATTTTAGGGCTTGAAGATGCCATGGACATCATCTAGACTAGCGTGATGCCTGTACTTGCCAAATAAGACAACTTATGTCCTGAAGAATATACAGAGGTCATATATACCTCAGTTTGTGGCAAAGCCAGGTATAGAACCAGGTACTGACTTTCAGTTCATGGCTCTTCCCAGTAGGGCATCCTGATTTTCTTGATCACCTATCATTGCAGCACTTAAGGGGTGATAAGATCTGAGGGAGGTGGGGAGGAAGACTATACTTAATATTCAAGATATATTCTAAAATCATGAGGCTAGTTTCTATGAACTATGCAGAAAACCTTGCCTCAGTATAGTGATGCTATATTTGGTCTCTTTAATCTTAAAAAGAGCTAAGAACTAACTAGCCATTGGAGTTATACACTTATTTTCTTTATATGATTCACTGAATGAATTCAATGTATCTTATTTAAAAATACAAATGCTAACTTTTGCAAGAAAGAGTTTACATATTATTGCTTAAATACACTTTTAAGTGTCTTACCCCAAGTTTACAAGAGGGAATACTGAATAAAAATGGATAAACTACAATTAAAAGTCACAGTCTTGATACCTTCATATTAGATGCCTCAGTTTCCAGTTTTGTAAGATGATTGGAATTATCTTCTAGCTCTTGTCGAAGATTTGAGTTCTCCATCTTCAGTGCCTCAACTTGCTTTAACAACTGATCATATGAAGCTGCAGCCATCCTTGGCTACCCTTGGACCTATAAGGTTAAAAAGGATTTTGAAATTCACTACTAAAAAATTTAGTGGCTGCTTGTTTTTAAGAAAGGGGTAAAGGAAACAAAACTCTTAAGACGTTTAAGAAGAATTGTGTTAGTATGCTAGTTTTTGGTCTCCAAACAATAGTGTTCAAGTAGCAGCATCTTTCTATGAGGATGAAACAGTGGAGTCTCAGTTTAAGACAAATGAAACTAAAATAGAAGAGAGAACTTTAGTTGTGCCTGAATACATGTGTCTTCTCACAGATGGATTAAACTTTCTATCAAGTAATAATTTCTTCAAGGTTTTAAAGATATTTTACCCATTCTTACAGGCAAAACTTAGGAAATATAATTATGATAAAAATTTATGTATATTAGTAATACTATTTTATTTCTGAATTTTATCTGATAGTCACAGATTTTTAGAGCCAGAATGGACTGAGATTACATATTCCATTTCACACTTTTCATTTGATAAAAGGCTAATCTTACACATCCTCCATGGCGAAACAGTTCTGAAGTTCTAAGATCTCATTAAAAGGCAATCATTTAACAAAATGGACATGAAGGAGAGAATTAAATGAAGACTTTAAGCCTTTTTGATAGGAAGATGGTAAATAAGAATTACTAACATGAAGTTCAATCACACTTATTCAAAAGGTTGACTATAACAGCCCATGCTATGGCATATGTGGTCTTGGGATCTGCTGTGCTCAAACTGACACCAAAAGACAACTAAAGAGAATGGATGACTTGAAGAGTACAGACTGTCAAAGAGAAATGAAGCAGAGTCTGGCAGTCATTATGACTGGGAAAGAAGAGGGGAGACAAAGAAAATACAAAAGGTAGCCAGGTAATAAGAGGACCTTAGGAAGATTTATAGAATGCTAGGAGTTATATTAAGATTAACCAAGTAAGATTCAGGAGATACACATTCTCTTTTTAGTTTAGGTCAAATCATTTTGGAATAAATAAAATCCTGCCTATCTTAATTATTTAATAGCTAAAAAGTATTAAGTAGTTTGCACTTAAGCAATAAAGATCTTGACATTAAAAACACGCCTCTGTAATATGAAATCCACTACATAGAATAAGGCAGACAGGCTGTGACACTGGCTAGTCATGACAGTATTGGAGTTCAGCAATTGGAAGACTCTACCAAAGGAAATCAAGGGACTTATCTTAGATCTAGTTAGTTCTACAATGGCTAGAATCAACAGTAAACCTGGTACAATCCAATGACATCTGAGGAGGAAGGGGAGTCCTGCGGGCGGGGATCACCTACAGAAGTCTTTATGGTTGAAAAAAATTGAGTCTTGTGTGTTAATTTCAGGCCTGGTCATGATTTAATCTTTGCCCCTTCATTTTAATTCATTTCACAATTAGTAAATGAACATTCACAATCTGCTTTAACATAACTTACAGCGATATTATTAGGATTAATAACAAAAGGTAGGCTAAAAAATAAAAGTACTATGTAAATGTAAGTTATATTATGAAAATATACATGTAACATAACCTCTTCAGTAAGATATAGTGTTCACCTATAGTTAAGACACCTCCTCTGACCAATGGACAAGGGGTAAAGAAGTAATGCAGCCATAGGAGACATCTCAAAAATAAAGGAAAAATCCACAGGAGTGATCATTATTTTGTTTTACATCTTATTAATAAGCAGGTCTGAAAATACCCAGCACATTATAAACCACATGACAGAAGTAGGGATCTGACAGAATTTGAATAATGTGAGCCTTAAAATTTCTCATTTCAAATAAAATTAACAGGTAATTTTACATCAAAATAATAAAACAAAATAAGAGAAAAGGTAGTAACAGAGAAAAAAATGGACACACACAAGTTTATTGAGACACAGAAGTTATAACCTTACACAATCACGAAAAGAGCCAGATGCGCAAGATGAGCAGAGACTGCTAAAAGTACTCTTTATTACAGGAATAAAAAAATCGACTCTTCAGATGAAGAATTAAACCTTTAATCATCTTTTTTTCCCCCTAACTCCAGAATCCCAATCATTAAAGTTTTTTCTGCTCTAGAAATAATCTAATTTTATGGAAAAAATAAGATGTTTCATGGAAGAATACCCAAACTTATATTGTTTTAGGATGCTGCAGCCATCCCTCCCTAATCCAAAACTTGTGAAGTCATACAAAATTTGTTAAGTCATAAATTTACTTTGGAATGTCTTTTTTTTCAATTACAAGAATTGCATATACCAAATACATCTTTAAAACTTTTTTTTTTTAATTTGAAACTTGTGTGATCACATTACAGCTGCCACACACCAAGAAATGGGGAAAACCTCCCAATCTTTCACTTTACTGAGAGCATGCAAACCTCTCAATTTGTTTTTCTGTAGTTAAGATGACCACTAAAGACACTGCTCCACCTTGTAAGTGTCAGGTAGGGGAGACTAAAGCACAAGGACTATTATCTAGACTTTTATTCAAATGTTCATTAGAAAACAAATTTACAAGTATTGTAAAAAATTAAAGCAAAGAAACAAAAAATTTCGGGCTGGCAAAAGATAATCAGAATTAAATGTAGAGGATTATTATTTTCAGAGGTTTGAGATCACTTCTTTTTTACATCAGTGGAGCTGCTTTTATTATTTTGTTTTCATGGAAAAACAAAGATATATTTTCCAGCATTTTAGATGAAATGAAATAAGAGGAAAATATGAAGAAGAAGGCAGGAAAGCAAAAGAATCATAAAAGACGACTCTGCTCAACCCAATGCAAACAAATTTGAACACCCAAAATAGATAATTTACTAGAAGATATAATCTATCAAAACTGATCCCAAAAGAGATGAAAAATCTATTATAATTTACCATGAAAAAGTCACTATTAGAAAATCAATTATATCATTTAACATAATAGATCTACGTGGGAAAAAAATCATATGTTCATGCCAAAGATGATGAAAAGATATTTTACAAATTCAATACCCATTCTTGTTGAAAATACTGAATAAAAAAGAACATTTCTTTAACATGATCTATCACCCCCAAGGCTAACAGTATATTTAATGTGGAAACACTGGATATACTCTCACAGTCAGGGTACCATTCTATTAGTCATCAACACAAATTAATGAATAAAATTAGAAAAAAATTAGAAAGGGAACATTATTCACAGACCACATAATTATATACCTGGAATATACAAAAGCATCAATGAAATATTATTATAATAATGTAATTTGGTAATATAGTATAGTACCAAATATACAGAAATCATTCCTTTATAGGGGAGAGAAACCATACAGAAGACAAATGAAAGAAAAGATCCCATTTACAATAAAAAATGAAAATATCTGGGCATATACTGCACAAAGAGTCCAAACATATATGAGAAAGATAGAAAAGTAGATTTCAACAAATGGAAAGGCATATCTTATTCTGGTATACCAAGATTCAGCAACATAAAGATGCCATTTCTCCCTAAGCTAACTTATAAATTTTACAGTCCCAATAAAAACACTATACAAAATTTTTATTTCCTGCAGCTAGATATTAAAAAAATAGAAAATATGAATGAAGAGCAGGCAGTAAACTACATATTAAAATATTGTACAAAGCCTTTATAATTATATATGTGTAGTTATATGTATGTAGTTAACTATATTGTACCAATAGATCAGTTTTTTTGTTTTGATAATTGTATAGGGATATATAAGATGTTAATCATCTGGGGAATCTGTAAAAGGTATATAGAAACACTCTGTACTATTTTTCCAACTTTTCTGTAAGTCCAAAGTCATTTAAAATTAAAAGTTTTTTAAAAAGCTACAATACCGGTATATGAATAGACCAACCATGAGAACACAATGTTTAAAATCCAGAAGTAAATATATATACATTCAGTACATAAAAGCAGCATCTCAATATTTGTAAAAAGATGGAATTTAAAGTGGTGCTGGGAAATGGGACAGCCATGAAGAAAGAGTAAAAACTGCATATATTACTCATAAAACACACTAGGAAAACCTGCAAAAAGGAACAGAGATTTAAATGTTTGAAAAACATTTCATTGCTTATGAGAGCAGACTTTTACTTTTTTAAGTAAAGATATTTAAATGGCATATACCCTCTTCAAAGGATGGTATGGAACATTTTAATTTTAATTTGTTTAATCGGTGTAAGAAACACAGAGGGCCAAGTAGAGTTCTCTAAAGTAATGATGTCCGTTACTAGACTAGGAGTAATAAAGGAGATTCTTAGGGTACTTCAAACAAATGGGAAAGTTTCTATTTGCTATAAAAGCACAACTGCATTAAAATAAATAGTGCACATCTCTACAGTGAAATACTACACTGGTATTAGAAGAATGAGGCTGACGTAAAAATGAAGTTGATGAAAAACAAAACAAACAAACATAAAAAACAAGCAAAAGCCCATCTCCCCCCCAACCCAAAAAAAAAAAAAGAATGCTGATTACTAATGTCTCATGTGGTCCCTCCTGCTCCAGTAAAAATAAAGGAGTGCAAAATGATTTAAAAAATCACTTAAAGAACACACAAAAATACAGTCACTGCTTATAGAATCAAGGTATAGTGTCTGGTGGTAAGTCTTCCTTTTTATTACATACCCTTTGAGAAGTTTGAAAAGCAAAGCATTGGCCAGGTGGTGGTAGCTCACGCTCGTAATCCCAGCATTTTGGAGGGCTGAGGTGGGTGGATCACTTGAGGTCAGGAGTTCAAGACCAGTCTGTCCAACATGGTGAAAACCCATGTTGGTTTCACCCCATTTTGTCTCTACTAAAAATACAAAAAATTAGCCAGGTGTGGTGGCATATGCCTGTAATCGCAGCTACCTGGGAGGCTGAGGTGGGAGACTAGCTTGAACCCAGGAGGTGGAGGATGCAGTGAGCCGAGACTGTGCCACTGCACTCCAGTCAGGGAGACAGAGCAAGACTCCATCTCAAAAAAAAAAAAAAAAAAAAAAAAAAAAACCCAAGAAAACCATCCAAAATGAACCAAAATAAAAAAGAAAAGAAAAAGTTGGATTAAAAAAAAAAAAAAACTAAATATGATTAGAGAGAGAAAAAAGAAAACAACCTCCAAACATACTAAAACAAAGATTCTAGGGAGGGGGAATTGATTCAAGAAGCAACAGAAAAACCTTAATAGTTCTACAACTATTAAAAAATTGGACGAGGCCCGGTGGCTCACGCCTGTAATCCCAGCACTTTAGGAGGCCAAGGAGGGTGGATCACAAGGTCAGGAGATAAGAGACTATCCTGGCCAACATGGTGAAACCCTGTCTCTACTAAAAATACAAAAATTAGCCGGGAGTGGTTGTGTGAGCCTGTAGTCCCAGCTACTCAGGAGGCTGAGGCAGGAGAATGGCGTGAACCCAGGAGGTGAAAGTTGTTGCAGTGAGCCAAGATCGTGCCACTGCACTCCAGCCTGGGTGACAGAGCAAGACTCCACCTCAACAACAACAACAACAAAAAATTGGAGCAGTAAGTATTAATATCTTTCCCATCCTCCTCCAAATCCTTCAAAACACCATATTTGAATGGTTTTGCAAACACCTTCTACCAAACTTTTAAGGAACAAATTATTCCGATCTTATACAAATGCTTCCAAGGATGGAAGAATAGGAAATATTTTCCAATGCATTTCATGAAGCCCATCTAACCATGACATAAAGGTCAAAGATTGTGTGAAAAAGAATAATTATAGGCTAATATTTACAAATAGTGATTCGAAAAATCTAAACGAAATTATCAAGAAGCAGAATACAATAGCACACAGTAAAGAAACTATAGCAGAATGAAGCTGAGTTTATTCCAGGAATGCGAGTAGAGTGCAATAAAAGATCATTTATATGTGTCACTCGCTACATGAAAATACTAAAGAAAAACCATCTCAGACAAAGAAAAAACTTTCCATAAAAACCTGGAAATAGGAGGGAAACTGTCAAAGCTAAAGTAAACTTCATTCTTTTTTTCTGAGACAGGGTTTTGCTCTGTCACCTAGGCTTACTGCAGCCTTGACCTCCCTACCTCAAGTAACCGTCTCCTGCTTCAGCCTCTAGAGTAACTGGGACTATGGACACAAGCCAACATGCTCAGCTAATTTTGTAAACTTCATTCTTTTTTAGTATGTTTGTTTTAATAGATGGAGTCTTGCTCTGTTGCCCAGGCTGGAGTGCAGTGGCACGATCTGGGCTCACTGCAACCTCCCAGGTTCAAGCAAGTCTCATGCCTCAGCCTCTTGAGTAGCTGGGATTATAGAGATGGGGTTTTACCTTGTTGGCCAGGCTGGTCTCAAACTCCTGACCTCAAGTGATCCGCCTGCCTCCACCTCCCAAACTGCTGGGATTACAGGCGCTCCACACCCAGCCGTAAACTTCATTCTTAATAGTGAAATGTTACAGACATTCTCTTTAAAATCAGGAATAAGATGTCTACTATCCACACTTTCAGTCAACGTAATCCTGGAAGTCCTAATTCACACAGTAAAATTTAAAAAAGAGACAGTGTAATGATTGGAAAGAAACAAAATAGAAAAATCTTAGAAATATAAAAATTTTACGCTTGCCAGATACAAAATCAATAATACACAAAAAAGTTTTAAATTCCAAGCAGAATTCACCTCATCCATTTTAATTCTTTTCTCTTTAACAACCATTTTCTATTTCTCTTTCTCTTCCCTACAAATGCCCCATTAGGTGGTGATATTCAGTCTTCTGTCTGTTGTATTCTTTCCCCACTCTTTCCTTTGCTTACATTCTGTAAATAGCTACATAACACTGGCTAGACCTATCCAAGCCCATACCAAGTGTGGGCAGGTCTCAAGACGCCCATCCCAATTACGAGGAGCAGGGGTTGGCAAGCATTTTCTGTAAGGGCCAGATAATAAATATTATAAGGCTTTGTGGGTCATATGATTTCTGTTGCAACTACTTGACTTTGTAGCTGTAGCACAAAAGCAGCCCCAAACACATAATTAGATGGGCATGCCTGTGCTCTAATAAAACTTAATTTACAAAAACTGGTGGTTAAAGCATAATTTCCCAATTTGGGTTTTCAAACACCCCAAGGTAACCCAAATAATTTCAAAGGCTATTAGGAAATTCCTAATACTAAAATTAGTATTTTACTTTTAAATACTAAATTTCCAACCTGCCATGTTGGAAAGAACAGAGAACTAGGAAGTCTTAGAATCCCTGATTTTTTTTTCAGCAATCAATTTTAATTCCCACAATTTCTTCATCTTCCAGAAATTTGTTACAATGTCAATTTGAATGTCTCTTACTCTTTATGGCATTGTAAGCTCACATCTTTATTTTGTTTTTACTATCACTTTAATGGGGTCTTATGCGAAAGAGATGATAAATTTGGGAGATTAATTCACTAGCTTGAATAAGAAATTTTACTTTACATTTAGATCTTTAATTCATAAGGCATTTTTATTGTTGTGTATGGCATGAGTGTAGTGGTCTAACTTTATTGTGTTTGGTATGGATAACTGAAAGTAGTAATAAATAGTGCAACTACATCAGCACTATTAAACCATTTCTTTTCCACTGAATGGAAATGTATCCCTTATATGCTCAATTCTCATACATACTTAGAACTGTAACTGTATTATATTTATATTAATTTCAGACAGGCTCACATTTCCATACTAAGTCTTACTATATCTCATGAATAATTCAGGCTCTGCAATCAAATTTCCCAGGGTTTTTCCCCCTTAAGAAAAAGGTCCTATGCCTCTATACATTTCATATCAAATATATGCCTGGGCTTTTGGCTATTTGAGTTGCTGTGAATGACCACCACCAACCCACACCAAATACTGCTAATGGTCAGCCGTGGTAGCTCATGCCTGTAATCCCAGCACTTTGGAAGGCTGGGGCCAGAGGATCACTTGAGACCAGCTTGGGTAAAGTAGTGTGACACCATCTCTTTTTAATAAAAGAAATAAAGAAAAACAAATATTGCTACTACATATAAAAGCTACTGATTCTATTTAACCCATAATACTTGAGTGGCTACCTTATCAGATGATTCTATGAATTCTAATAGGGTTTCCAGTGGATTTTCTGGGTATGCAATCATATAATCGGTAAGTGATGATACTTGTGCCTCTTCTTTCCTGCATTTATACCTCACCTCTTTTTCACGTTTTATTGTTAGCTTGAAACTTTAAAAGGTCACCTAAACTATTTTATTCTCAATTTTAATAAGAATGGCATATTATTTCACTATTTGATATTCTTATTCTTAGATTTCAGTAAATTTTTTTAACATGTTTAGGCATTTTCCTTTGAGTTTGAAGTTTTTATTAGTAGCAGCTGCTGAACATAAATAGCACTTTTTTGTATAATCAAATCGTTTTTCTTTTAATTTCTTGATGCAGTTATAAGATTTCTGAATGTTGACCTATCCTCCATTCCTGAAATAAACCCCACTTGTTCATGTTTTATTCTTTTATGAGCCTGTTGATTTCTCCATATTTCACTTAGAATTTTTAAAGAGAAAACATATAGTTTTAAATTTTTATAATATTTTGAAATAAGGTTTTGAATTAAGCTTACACTAGTTTGCAAAATGAACTGATAGATGTCTCATCTTTTATATGGTCTGGAATAGTTTGAATAGTATCTATTCTTTGAAAGTCAGCTAGAATTCAAATCAGAAGGTGCCTTTTTTCTTATCAAAGTGATGGATACTCAAAAGAGGTGCCATTTTAGAGCTAAGATTTTTTTAAAGTATTTTAAAGTTTCTTCTGAGGTTTAGTCTTTTCATGCTTTCTCCACCTTGTATTAATTTTATTCATTAATAGTTCACTAGTAAACTATTTCCTCTAGTCTTACAAATGTATTGTTGGAGTTGTATATATTCTCTCATTTAAAAATTCTTTATCTGAAGGTATCTTTTCTCATTGGTGTTCTGTTTGTCTTTTATTCCTTTAAACTTTCTAGGGTGTAATTTATTTTATTAGTGTTTACCAAAACAAACAAAAACATCAACATATCCTTTCCACTACTTTATTTTCAATTTTATCAATTTCTTTATCTTTACTAATTATATCCTCTTATTTTCCACTGGCTTACTTTGTTATTTTTAATAGTTATTTAAAATGAAAGGCTGGCGTGGTGGCTCATGCCTGTAATCCCAACACTTTGGGAGGCAGGTCAGGAGTTTGAGACCAGCTTGGCCAACATGGTGAAATCCTGTCTCTACTAACAATACAAAAATTAGCTGGGTGTCGTGGCACATGCCTGTAGTCCCAGCTATGGGGTGGTGGGGGTGTCGCTGAGACAGGAGAATCGCTTGAGGTGGAGGTTGCGGCGAGCCGAGATTGTGCCACTGCACTCCAGTCTGGGCGACAGAGTGAGACTTCATCTCAAAAAATAATAATAATAATAACAACAATAATAAAATGAATATTAATTCGTTTACTTCCTCACTTCACTTAAACATTCACTTATTCGTTTCTTCCTTAATAATATACATTTTAAGGACATCAATTTTTCTCTTAGTACAGCCTTATCTACATTCCACAGGTTTTAGTATGAAGTGTTCTTCTCTTTATTTCTAGATAAATAACTTCCTAGATAAATAACTTTATTTCTAGATAAATAACTTCGTAACTTCCATCTTGATTTCCTCTTTGATCTAGGGGATACTTCAAAGATCCATCTCAATTGCTAGGTATATAAGGCTTTTTGAGTCATCTGTTTATTGTCATTGATATATTGTTTATTAGATTAATGGAAGACTGGTACTTATAAAATTGTTACCATTTGAAAATTTTTAAAGGTTTGTCTTGTAGTCAAGAACATGACGAATTTTCATAGATATTGTACTAAAAAGTTTTTAAAAGGAAAAGTATATGAAGTTCTATAACTCTTTACTGACTATAGCATATTATTTAAATCCTATATATGCCCTTATTTTTCGTGTATTTGATATGTGAAATTCAGAAAGTCTGATATTTATTTAGTACTTACAATATCCGATGTACTATAAATGCTTTCTATATATTAACTCATTTAATCCTCACAACCACCTATGAGGTAGTGTTACTCATTTTTGAGTTAAGAAAAATGGAACTTTAAAACAGTAGATAACTTTCCTAAGAACACAGATCAAGAGGCTACGCCAGAATTCAAATCTGTATTTGTTTTTAATGCTCATGCTCTTAGAGACTGTATAACTTCTGTCTGGTGTTCACAATCTATTATATCTGATAATAATCTACCTTCCAAACTTAATGCCTATTAAGTTCCAAGATAACCTTCCTTAAGTAAGTCTCTCCTCACTTTTCTCTACAAACTCTTTCTTACCTTTGCATTTTTGTTTATAACTCTTCCCCTTTCTGAATACCACATCCTTTTTTCCTCTGCTGTTATAAGATATCCTCATCCTTTAAGGCCCGGCTCAGTTGCTTACACAAAACCTTCCTGACATCTCTAGCCAATAATGAATCTTCCTGCTAACTGAACAGTAAATACTATACGATATGGCCTAACTGTTCTCTAATTATTCCATTTTACCTTGAGGTGTTTTGTCTTCCCAGCTGGAGCATAAACATCTTGAAGACAAGGTCTATATCTAATACTTAGCTTTTGTAATTCCCAAAATGCTTTACTCAGCGACAGCCACATAAAAGACAAATATACATGTAAGAAGGAACAGAAAGGGTGCATTATCAGCCACAGAGGGCAGACAACAGAAAGAGAGGGTACAAATTCATAGAATGTCTAAGATGACTTTTCCATTAAAAGAGTAAAACAATACACCTTGTTATTCACAATGTACCATATTTAGGTATCTTATTATTCACAAAGTACCAAGTATTAAGGGAGTGTTATGGGTTGAACTGTGTTTCATAAAAAGATATGCTACAGGTGTGAGCACAGTGGCTCACACCTGTAATCCCAGCACTCTGGGAAGCTGAGGTGGGAGGATCACTGGTAGACAGGAGGTCGAGACCAGCCTGTGCAATATAGTGAGACCCTGTCCTTAAGAAAAAAAATCAAAAATTAGCCAGCTGTGGTAGCACATGTTTGTAATCCTAGCTACTTCGGAGGCTGAGTTGGGAGGACTGCTTGAGCCCAGAAGCTACTCTAGCCTGGGCAACAGAGGAAAAAAAACAAAAAAAACACCAAACAATGTTATGTCAAATGTGACCTTATTTGGGGACAGAGTCTTCATAAATGGATCAAGTTTGAGATGAGGTCATACTGGATTAGAGTGGGCCCTAAATTCAATGACTGGTAAGACAATGACAGATCAAGTTTCAATAGAGTACCCATAGAAATGGTGTTACAACAAGTCTAAAAGACACAAAGAGAAATTTAATAAGGCCGTGTTGCTTTAATGTTTCTCAGTTTCTATTACAGACTATGTCAGAAGTAGCTGATACACCAATATAAATTAAGTGATGATAAAACCAAGAATCTAATTGAACAATGAATATCTGCTTACTAGATAATTCAGCAACCTTGTAAGAAGACCATGTGAAGAAACAGGGACGCAGAGACACACAGGGAGAATGCCATGTGATAACAGAGGCAGAGATTGGAGTGAGGAAGCTTCAAGCCAAGGAATGCCAAGGATTTCAGGCAACCATTAAAAGTTAGGAAAGAGACACAGAACTGATTCTCCCTCATCAGAAGGAACTAACCTTGCCAACCCATTGATTTCAGAGTTCCAGCTTCCAGAAGTGTAAGAAAATACATTTCTATTCTTTTAAGTTATCAGTCATCGGTACTTTGTTACAGTGGCTCTGGGAAAATAATATAGGGAGAAAAGATAAGTTGACAAGTTCCTTGTTCTCAGGTAGCTTATTATCTGGCAAAGGGGGGACTATTCAAGAGAACGGGTAAATAGGATCAGTATACAAATAGATTTTTGTGTTCCACTTCACATTGTCTTGGCTGCAGCAATCGGCTTACAGCAGATGGAAACTAATGGCACATGAGGGGCACAAGGTATCCTTTGTTTTCTGTCCTAGGGAATCTCTGACACCTCACTGTGTTCCCAACATTAATGCATGTACAACCAATAAAAGACTAAACACTTAATGGGGCAATTATTGACCAAAGGGGAACAGGAGCTAGTATATAGATTTTTCCCTTGGGAGGACAATTCAGAGTTACATTCTATATGGTCCCTCAGAAAGTCCTGGCAGGTCAAACCACAACTGTCCAAAGTGATGACCAACTTGAGAACATGTTTCTACTAGCTGTCCTTCTTTCTCTGTCTCACTCTTTTCAGGTCTATACTTCTACATCCCCTAGATGACTTCCCAAAGTATTTCACAAAAGGCCTGACCTCAGGACTCTGACAAGGGACCCAGGCTAAGATGAAATTACCTAGAATTCAAGGCCAAATTTGGGTTGAAAAGCACTGACAGAGAATGCTACAAAAGTCATACCTTGCTGAGAAAACTGAGGAAAGGGTTCAAAATGTAAAAGCCATTTTAGAAGGGAACTTAAAAGAGATGGCATGATTATAACAAACATAAATATGAGGACAGTATTCCAGGAGAAGGCAAAGAATGATCAAAGGTCAGAAGTTGGAAAAATGATATATATATTTGGGGAAAGAGTCATCTAATTTAGCTGAAATACAGTGCAAAGGAATCAGGGAACAACAGAAGGAGGTACAATGTATAAATACGGAATGGAACAACATCAAGCTTTAGTGACTTCACAGTGTAAGTAAGCTGAAGTTTCAATAGAGCGCCCACAGAAATGGTGTTATAACAAGTCTACAAGGTACAAAGAGAAATTTAATAAGGCCGTGTTGCTTTAACGTTTCTGTTACAGACTATGTCAGAAGCAGCTGATACACTGATATACATTAAGTGATGATAAAATCAAGCATCTAATTGAACAATGAGTATCTGCTTACCATCTTGGTGATCATTATATATTACACTATACTTTAAACAAACTTGGTAAGTGAAAATCTGAATTTACCAAAAGGAAGTAACACTCATTTGCAAAAGTAAAAATAACTAAAAAAATCCTTCAGCTTAAAAAAATGGAGAACAGATGAGTATGCCTGTGTATGGCCCCACAAAGATGGCCAAATCCTAGTCCCCAAAACTTATGAATGTGCTACCTTATGTGGCTAAAGGAACTTTGCAGATGTGACTAAGTTAAGGATCTTGAAGCAGGATTTCCTGGATTATCCGGGTGGACCCAATGTAATCACAAAGGTTCTTTTAAGAAGGAGGCAGAAGGGTCAGAGAAGAATATGTGACAAGAGCAGCAGAGGGTCAGATTCAGAGAGAGATTTAGAATGCTGCTGGCACTGAAGATGGAGAAACAGGCCATGAGACAAGGAATGCCAAGAACCTGAAGAAAAGCAAGAAAACTGATTCTTCCATAGAATCTCTGGAGGAAACGCAAAGCCACTGATATATTGATTTCAGTCCAGTGAAAACCATGTCTGATCTCCAGGACTGCAAGATAATCCATCTGTGTTGTCTTAAACCACTAAATTTGTGTTAATTTGTTACATCTGAAATAGGAAACAATGCCCTATAATCCAGTGATCCCTCTACCAGAGAGCAATCCAATGAAACTGTTTCACTGGTCGATGTAATGATCTTAAAATACATCATAAATTCTTTCACCCTACTTCTTTAAGAGGTGGATCCTAATTCCTCCCTTGGGTGGGCTGGACTTAGTGACGCACTTCTAATAAAGAGAATACAGCAGAAGCGATGGTGTGTGGCTTCTGAGTCTAGGTCATAAATGGCCTTTCTATTAGAATCATTGAGGGAAGTCAGCTGCTATGTTATAGACACTCAAGCAGCCCCATGGAGAGGCCCACATGACAAGGAATTGAGGTCTCTTGCCAATAGCCAATGAAAAACTGAGACTATGCGAGTTAGCCATCTTGGAAGAAGATCCGTCAGTCTAGTCAAGCCCTTCAGATGACTTTATCTGTGACTGACATCATGACTGCAACTTTATAAGAGATCCTGCCTGAGTCAGACCATCCAACTAAGATATTCCTGAATTCCTGCCCCACAGAAACTGTTTAAACCACTAAGTTTTGGTACAATTTGTTATACAGAAATACATAAATAACATAGTCCCTAAGGAGACATGTACAAGAATGAATACCATAAAGGTGTTTGTGGTTAATGGGATTTGGAGAAAACTTATGGCCTTCACCGGAGGAACAGTGATAGGTACTATAGAATACTATACAGCAGAGTTAGCATCACAAACTAGATAGACATAAAGTAAAATGGATAGATGGCAAAAACAGTATTGAGTTAATAATATTCAAAAATTATGTAAATTAAAAACACAGGTTTAAGTACACACAAAAAAGTAAAACCTAAGCAGACACTTGCACACCCACGTTTGTAGCAGCATCATTCACAAGAGACAAAAGGTGGAAACAACCTGAAGTGTCCACTGACAGAAGAATGAACAAAATGTGGCATATACATGCAATGGAACATCATTTAGACTTAAAAAGGAAGGAAATTCTGACACATGCTACAGTATGGATGAATCTTTGAGACATTATGCTAAGTGAAATAAGCCAGTTGCAAAAGAATGAATATTAAATGGTTTTTCTTATTTGAGGTTCCTAGAATAATCAAATTCATTGAGACAAAAAGTGGAGTGGTGGTTACCAAGGGTTGGGGGAGGGGAAAATGGCGTGTTAGTGTTTAATGTGCATGGAGTTTTAATTAACGAAGATTAAAAATTTCTAGAGATGGGTGTGGTGATGGTTGCACAACAATGTGAATGTATTTAATGCCACAGAACTGTACACTTAAAATTGCTTAAGATGGAAAATGTTATGTATATTTATCGCAATACATTTTTTAAAAAAAATCTCATTAACTGTAAAAAAATAGATTCACAAAATGATGCTAACCACTTCTCAAGAATTTATGCATATTTAAAAACACTAGGAATGGGAGCAGGGTGTGAGAATAAAGGGGAGAAGGCTTACCTTGTATCAACTGATGTATGATTTGATTTACAAAATCAACTTTTGAGAACATTATTCACTTAACGGAAGTTTACACTGTACATTCAAGATACTTAGTACTTCAAAAGTAATTTAGTTTTCAGAAAATCTCTGTGACTCTAAGCAGATTTTATGAAAAAGCGGTGTTTCAAAGAGCAATCCACCATATTCTTCTAAATTAGAGGATATCTTAGATTATATAAATCTTTAAATATCCTAGGAGTAGCAAAAGCAGTGTATAACTTGCAATGAAATTTCACATAATTCTACCATGAGTTTCTTAGAGATTAGTTTACATGTCTTATTTGACTCCAGCATCTTTCATAGATGATATTTAGAAGATATCCTAATAACTATGTAGTGAATGTATTTCCTAAACTATTACCCATCTTTTCTGAACCATAATACTCTATCCCATTTTATGTGCCACATAAGTAGGTTTGATTCTAATACAAGAAAAGGGGGAGAAGGGAGATCGAAATTGAAGAGAACATTTAAACATATACAAGTATAAAAGATTGGTTAAATTTCATAAAATGAGTAATAGTTTATAAAACAGACAAAAATGATAAAATCTACAGAGCAATTAATGCAAATGAGAAACTTCACAGTAGCTTACACCTATAATCCCAGCACTTTGGGAGGCTGAGGTGGGAGGATCATTTGAGCTCAGAAGTTCGAGACCAGCCTGGGCAACCTGGCGAAACCCCATCTCTACAAAAAACACAAAAATTAGCTATGCATGGTGGTGTGTGCCTGTAGTCCCAGCTACCTGGGAGGCTGAAGCGGGAGCATCACTTGAGCCTGGGAGGTTGAAGCTACAGTGAGCCATGTTTGCGACTGCACACCAGCCTGGGTTGACAAAGTAAGACCCTTTTTTTTTTTGAGGAAAAAAAAAAAGAAAGAAAAGAAAAGAAAAAACAAAAAACAAAAACTTCAATAGCTTAAATTCAGTTCATAAAACATTTATGAATATTTAATTTTAAATTCCTTAATAGCACAATTCACGCTATATCAGTGAATAATTTCAAAGACCACTAAAGCCAACAGCTCAGTCATAAATTAGATATACTACAAGAGGAATGAAATAAACTTTAGTTCTTTATTTCTTATTTAATTCAGAAAAACCTCTCGATCTAACACTGTTCTACTTAGATGTGTTCATATGATTAATAACACGATCTTTAAAAAGTTGTTTATGAATGTCATTGTGAAAACTGCTGCTTCTCCATTTGCTTAGTCACCAGGTATTTTATAAAGGATTCTTATACTGTAGATAAAAATTCACAACCAAGTAGGATTGCCTTTTCATTTTTTGAATAATTTGTCAGTGACTTACATTGCTTTTCAAATTACCTCTGTTATATATTATTTTGTATGTATGTAATAAGAGGCATTATAGTTTTATAGAATTAGAATAAAATAGAAGACTTAGGTTCTTTACATTGTTACACAATATTTGACCTTGGATAAAGTCACAACATACTTGATTAGGAGTCTCTAACATTTAAAATAAAAATAATGCTACACTGAGCTGCTAAAATGGTAAAAGAAGGTAATTTATGTAAAAATAGTAATTTTATAGACTCTCAAACACTATGCTAATGAAATTCAAAGAACCGAGCAATATTAGCTGTTAAACTTCATTTGGAATTTTAATGTGACATCTTTAGTTCTAGCTATAGTTTCCATCAGGTTTAAAAAAAGAGACTCTAAGTACTTTTTTTTGAGATAAGGTCTTGCTTGGTTGCCCAGGCTGGTCTTGAACTCTGAGGGTCAAGTGATCCTCCTGCCTCAGCTTCCCTCAGCCTCCTGTTTAGCTGGTATTACAGGCATAGGCCACCACGCCCGGCTCCTAAGTACTATCAACCCTGACATCCATGATCAAGTAATTCTTAAAACAGATATAATTTTTTAAAGAACTGTTTAAATTTGTCAGTGAAAAATTTATGTATCTGTTTTATCTAAGCCAGCCCAATTCCGTATTATCTTGAAAATATTACTAAAACAATATAATAGGTCATCTTAGGACTTTCTATTACATAAACATTATTTAAGAGGCACTGTCACTGACCCTGGAGGGCTTTACAAAGCCACTGCCATCCTTGTTCAGGGATGAGGAGGTGTGGCAGGTTGGCTACTATAAATATGCATAAAGATAGGCTTTTATATTTAGGTAAAGGAAAAAAATAAGCTCAATGAAAAACACTTTGTATCAAGAGTATACGAGTATTCACTAGACAGAAATACATCTAGAAGAAAAGTCATGTTGCTTTAAAATATTTGCCTGTAGACTTTATTGTTATCTAAAAGCAACCAAAGAGAAATATAAAATTACTTAAATATAGGTCTTAAATATTAGGCCTACAAAAATTTGTTCACCATGATTTTTCACAAAGTAATTTACATTATAAAGTGGTTTGCTCTTGAATGACCTAATTAATGGCATAAAAGCTTCACTAACAAAGGAAAAGATCCACTGTTTCATACATAATTTATTAAGATTTCCTATAGGATTTATGTTAAATCAAAGAATTTGAGCATCTCTTTCGTGATGTAGAATCCAAGTGTCCAATACATTCCACTGACAAAACATTTATAGCCTGACATTTTTCCTACTTTAAAAAACAGTAATTTTTTTCCTCCTGTTCAGGCTGCATTTATAAACTATGGCTTCTTGTAAATGGGCTTCTACCCCCAGTATTTGCTGCACGATTTCTTATTCCTCTGCAGTTGTCTTTTCAGCCTAACAGAGGGAGAAAAAGCACTACTGCAGTCATCCGCAAAAAGCCACTACCACTGCATTTTGTAACTAACAAAGACACTGGTATCTTTTTGCCACCCTATTCACAGGGAGTTTACTTAGATGTTTTACAAAAGCAGGCACACTACTGGTGACCAATATTTCATCAACCAACACCACCACTCACGCTCTGCAGTACCTGCCTCCTCCTCTTTCTCTCATTCCCAGTAGCTCTTTCCACTAGATTCACATCAGCCATCTGCAGCGGTTTTGTCTCCTCTCTCTTTTGGCCACCACTGCATGTGTCCTTGTCGCCAGGGAGGAAAAGATGCCTTTCAATGGGCTAGAGCTTTTGCTCCTCGCCATGAATATGCCCATTCTTTGTTGTCCTCTACCCGTTTCCTTAGATACTGTTATTCCACTCTGTCAAATGGCATTATAAAAACAAAAACCCCTTCTAGTCTCAAAAACAGCTTTTTCTCAGCAGACTCCCCTTAACCCTTCTACCCTTCCCCGTTCTTCCTCTTCTGTCAAAAACCCTGGATCCGAAGTACAGGAAATCCATCTCCAGAGCTGCAGTGGGGGGCGGGGGGGGGGGGGCTACGCCCCTGCCTCCTCGTTTGGCATGCGGCAGTGGACCCTGTGCCAAGGAAAGACCACCGATTTAAGACAGTGCGAGAAAACCACCTTCCCCCTACCCCTGCAGCAAGCCTGGCCATGGTGGCTCCAGCACCTACCCCATTTCCGAGTCCGACAGCACCTCCATTCTGTCTCCAGTGACACCCTGGCGGGCTGCACCAATACAGCCACATGTCGGTCACGTGCGCCCACACCCAGCCAATCGGCGGGCTCCCGACGGGAAAGGGGAGCGCCCTGGTCCGCGTCCAGCGGATTACACAGCTGCTTCTCTCTCCGCTTCCCGACCCGCACTCCGCAGCGGGGCACAGGGCCCCGCCCAACCGCACAGCCGGCCTAGCCCTAGCCCCGCACCCCTCGGGGGTATGCCCTCATGGCCCCAGTCCCCAGCAAGCAAGGAAGTTGATGGGAGTTGACACGCATAATAGAGAGTGAGGGGAGGTCCGCAGGGCAGAGGGATTAGCACAAGATGCTGGAGGTGGGAGGGAGAGTGATAAATTACATCTCATTTGCTATGATTTTTGCAGCACAGCACAAAGAAACAATTATATTAAATGTATTACAATGAATAATTTTACATTACAAGTCACTGAGTTGTTAGAGTGATGACTTGTTAGATAGATCACTCGAATTATATTTGAATTAAAAATAGTTACCAGAAAAGCTATGCTAGCAGCTTAGTAGTTGAGATGAGAACTCTGAAGTCTGGGTTGCCTGGGTTGAAGCTTTACTCCTGTCACTCTAGCTCTGCAACTTTAGTTACTTAACCTCTCAGTGTTTCAATTTCCTCCTCTATAAAATGGGAATAGAAGTACAGAATAGAGGAGTTAATATATATGAAGCAGTATTTAGAGCAGTCCCTAACACATACATAGAAGTGCTATTAGCAACTACAAATCTGAGGCTTTAATGTAGTATTTTAATGCAAATTGCATTGCATTTAAACCTAACCAGGTGAAGCTTAAATAACTAATTTTATGAGGTTGAATGACAAAATCCAAAGTGTCAAGAATTTATAAAGTTAAACTTAAATTCTGGTTTAAATGGGGGGAAACCAGTTTCTATTATCTATTTAAAATGTAAAAGGATACTGTATTTCACTTTTTTTTTTTTCTTTTGAGATGGAGTCTTGCTCTGTTGCCAGGCTGGAGTGCAGTGGTGCAGTCTTGGCTCATTGCAACCTCCATCTCCCAGGTTCAAGCGATTCTCCTGCCTCAGCCTCCTGAGTAGCTGGGACTACAGGCACATGCCACCATGCCCAGCTAATTTTTGAATTTTTAGTAGAGACGGGGTTTCACCATGTTGGCCAGGATGGTCTCAATCTCCTGACCTCGTGATCTGCCCACCTCGGCCTCTCAAAGTGCTGGGATTACAGAGGTGAACCACTGTGCCCAGATTAAAGTTTTTAAATGAAGCATATTATAAAGATATATTATATCTTTTCTTAATTTTCAAATAGTATGAAAAGCAGCAAGCTATTAAATAGCATATTTGAGGCAATTCCATTTTATTAAAAAATGTATATATCAGAAAAGTAATAGACACACAACAAAATGTCTGTAGAAGTTATCCCCGGAAAGTGAGATTATGGAGCTATTTCTGCTCTTCTTTCGTGCTTTTGTTTTTTTTCCTCCTTCATTAGTCCCTGTGTTATAATGCCTGATATATAGCAAATACACCCTAAATATTTATTTAATTAACAAGTGAGTTATTTCCACACTGATGGCATACTACTGTTCTATTAAAAGTTTAAATATATTTAGAAACAATTTCCTTTCATATTTGAAATAAATAAAGCATGTAAATCAATTTGATTCTATCTTAAGTAACTCTATTATGAGAATGACTTCGTTTTACAAAAGGCTTTCAAAATCCTCTTACTGAAAGCACATGATTCACTGCACAGGACTTATTTATGTCATTATTTGTGACAAATTCAGAATAGGTAATTTCTCGTAAGGCCTAGAACTTCCAGAAGGAAAAGTTTTTCAAAACAGAGAATACAATTTAAAAGCTCCTCAAAAGAACTTCTTAGTACCCTAAGACACAATTGTAAGCCTATTACTCTTGACTCAGACTATGATTCAAGCTTTTAGTAAACCAATTTATAGCCAAAAATGTTTGTCTAAATTTTTACTGCATGTATCATAGATACTCTTCCGTGACTTAAATGACAGAGTTGTAAAGAAAACTATGACAATTATATATTTATTAGTCACTATGCTTCAAATCTAAAAGAAAGCCAAGTCAAAAATTTTATATTTTACAATGTTGCCAATTACTCAGTAATATTTTTCAAACCAGTAGAGTTCCCACAAAAGTTTAATTTGAATTTTTAAAACTGCTTAGCTATTTTAAAACCCATAATTAAATATAGATGTATAATCAAAGTATATTGGGCCAAATTTCAACATGCAAAATTACTGAAGCATAACCTTGTGTTACCAAGTTTGTACATACCTCAGAATAAAGCTTCTGCCATCTCTATTTAATTGAAGATGTTATTTATACTACATATACATATATGCATTAAAAATATTTTCTGGGCGGGTTGCAGTGGCTCATGCCTATAATCCCAGGAATTTGGGAGGCTGAGGTGGCCAGATCGCTTGAGCTTGGCCAGATCGCTTGAGCTCAGGAGTTCAAGACCAGCATAAGCAACATGGTAAAACCTCATTTCTACCAAGAATACAAAAAAATTAGCCAGCTGTGGTGGCACACACCTGTGGTCCCAGCTACTCAAGAGGCTGAGGTGGGCGAATCACTTGAACCCAGGAGGCAGAGGCTGCAGTGAGCCGAGATCTCACCACTGTACTCCAGCCTGTGCAACAGAGACCACATCTCTCTCTATATATATGCAATTTTTTTCTGATCAAAATGAAACAGAAATAAATTGTGTAATACTGTTTAAAGATCACACTGACAAACATATCTCTTATTTTCAGTATCAGTGTTTGTTATAACCAGCTTCACTGCTTTTAGTAAATGGTTTCATATGTAAATGCTGCAAATATGAACATATAATTCAACTTAAAAAATCCTTCTGAACCTTCTGCAGCTACAAAAAAAAAAAAATGACTAAATAGAATAGGATTCTTAATGTCTTAAATATTACATTCCCCAGCTACTTGGGAGGCTGAGGCACGAGAATCTCTCGGACCTGGAAGGCGGGGGCTGCAGTGAGCGGAGATCACACCACTGCACTCCAGCCTCAGTAACAAAGCAAGACTCTATCTAAAAACACACACACACACAAAATTCTTTCCATTCCATTTTTACCTAGGCACTTTTGGCCTAATTTAAGACTTGTGGTTTAAAAAACTGACAAGAAGAATACTGACAATATTAACTAGTGTAAAATGAGTTAAAAATTAGTGCTCCTTTCAGTCATCTTAATTGACTCTGGTGCGTTATTGATAAACTATTTCTCTTTACTAAAGGCCTTAGACATAGAATAGAGTTATGCCTACAGATAGCAACAAGTTTTTTTTCTTTCAAAATAATAATTATGCATTGAAAAAACAGTTACTAGCGTAAATTTCACTTCTACAAGTACTAAGGCATCAAATAAAGTTCAGATTTAGAAACCTTTCAGTGTTTGGATTTTATAGTTAGTTATGGTACAACGGAAAAGCCTAAGAAGAGATAAGTTAGATGTGTGCTAAATTGGTTCTGTATTTTTCATGGGATATGAGAACGAGGTGAAATGTTACAATGGCAATGAGATTTTCAATGATGTATAAACTAAGTGGGAGATCTTGACCCATGTGTCTATCTATATCTATCTATCCATCCATCTAACTATCTCCCTTTTTTTTTAGGGACAAGGTCTTGCTGTGTCACCCAGAGGCTGGAGTGTAGTGGCGTGAACATAGCTCCCTGTAACCTCGAACCTCTGACCTCAGGTGATCCTCCTGCCGTGGCCTCCCAAGGTGCTGTGATTACAGACGTGAGTAGCCACTCAGGACCGGGAGATATATTCATAGTCTTCTATGGGCAAGACTTACCTGTATGTTCTATGTTACCTCAAGGAGTGAATCTCAAAAGAAGTGTTCCTAGCATCTAACAGAATCTTAATTAATTTTCCTCACCAATAACCTCTCTAATCAGCAAACATCAAAATAGTTATTCACACTTTTGCTCAAGAACATTCCATGCCCTTCCACTGCTGACAGTGGAACTGAGACAGTTTGGAGTTTAGTCATGGAGTGCCCTGAGGTCATGTTAATTAGTCTTCCTACACTAAAATACATCCTAAGCATATTAAATTTCCTATGGCTGCCAAAATAAATTACCACAAATTTAGTGTCTTAAAACACAAATTTGATAACTTACAGTTTTGTAGGTTAGAAGTCTAAAATGGGTCTCACTAAGCTAAAATCAAGGTGTCTGCAAGGCTGCACTTCTTTCTAGAGGCTCCAAGGGGGAATCTGTTTTCTTATCCTTTCTGGCTTCTACAGATCCACTGCATTTTATGGTTCATAGCACTTTGCCTTCATCTTCAAAGCAAGCAATGGTGGATTGAGTCTTTCTCATTCTGTAGGACTGACCTTGCTCCTTCTCAACTTTTCTTCTCTGACTCTCATTTTTCTGCCTCCCTCTTCCACTCTTAAGTAAGCTACGCTTTAAAGACCCTTACATTTGGCCTACCTCAATAATCCAGGATGATCTTCCTATTTTCAAGTTACCTCATTAGCCATCTTAATTCCCTTTTGTCACATAACCTAACATATTCATGGATTCTGGGGACTAGGAAGCAGACATTTGTAGGGAGCCATTATTCTGCTGACCATACTATAGCTTTATCTCCAACTATTTCAGAATTTGCATCCTAATAATAAAATTAACTAATCAGCCCTTTCTAAAACTTAGAGCTTCTTGCTCGTATAGCTCTTTGCTACTCTACTGAGATACTTTAGAAGGCTCCAGCATATGGAGATTGAAGACTTAGGTTCAAGTTCTGAATCTTTTACTTTGTAGCTTGATAATGCTGGAAAAGTCATTTAACTTTTCTAAGACTTGACTACTCCTTCATCTATAAAATGGGAATAACTGACTTATCTTGCAGAGCTGTAATAAGGATCATTATGTATTATGAACAAGCTTTTAAAAACTGAATTTTTTAAAGTAAAGGATGATTAATTGCTCTACTGGCCCAAATCATGGTTTGGCTTAAACATAAATTCCCACGAAGTATCCAGCAACCCACCTAGAATCAATTCATCTCCTCTTCCCTTCATTGTTCCTCCATCTTTTATGGCACAAATACATTTTGTACTTGTGTATGTACACCTTCTATCCCATTCCAGACTATAAAAATCCCAAGGGAAAAGCCCACACCTGATTTTCTCTCATATCTCATGGTGTATATCACAATGTTTTCTACATAGGTGTTCATTAAATATTATTTTAAGAAGTGATTTTAAATTAACCCACAAAGGGCATTCAATTAAAATGCCCTCATGGAATAACAGTATAGCAATTGTTAAATAATATTATTGTAAAATATAACCTTCTACTGAGGAAATGGAATATTTTAAGTTAAAACTCTGGCCCCTGTATGTGGAAAAACAAATGTTGTGATGCAGCCACGGAACTGAGTTTCTGAGCTTAGTTATTACACTGCAGAATACCTTCAGTACTCTGAGGAGCTTTTAAAATGCCAAGAAAGAATCTGTGGGTAGTGCCCAAACTTTGGTATGTGCTGCCAGGGGTGAGAAACACCAAGCACTGCTTTAGATTCTGCTATCAAAGTTCCCACTGCACTACAGCAGGGAAACCATTTTGAAATAGCCTTTTAATTTGGAGTGTTATACAGCCTCAGGACTTGCTTACAGGAGAAAGAAACTTACTTCTTCCTGTCAAAAAGCTTTCCAGGTATCTTGCATAAGCACTGGCAATTAACATGAGAAAAAATATGAAGGACTAATAAATACATAGAAGAATGTTCTGGTCATGTGCAGTGGCTTATGCCTGTAATCCCAGCACTTTGGGAGGCCAAGGTGGGCAGATCACTTGAGGCCAGGAGTTTGAGACTAGCCTGGCCAACATGGTGAAACCCCGTGTCTCCTAAAAATACAAAACTTAGCCAGGCGAGGTGGCATATGCCTGTGGTCTGAGATACTCGGGATGCTGAGGCATAAGAATCACCTGAGCCTGGGAGGCAGAGGCTACAGTGAACTGAGATCGCGCCACTGCACTGCAGCTTAGGCAACAGAGCAAGACTCTGTTTATAAAAACAAAACAAAACAAAAAACCACAGAAGAATGTTTTACTATTTCAAATGATCAAAGAAATAGAAATAAACACAAGAGTACTATAAAAATAGGCAATGATATTTTAAAATAATATTGTAGGGTCAGTGAGGTCACATAAGTCTTTAAAATGTTTAAAATGTTTACTATGATTTGAGTATGTACCCCAAAAGCCTGTTTTGGAAATTTAAGCCCCAATGCAACAGTGTTAAGAGCTGGAGCCTAATGGGAGGTATTCATGTTCCACCCTCAGTAATGGATTAATGTCTTTTATTAAAAAGCCTGAGGCTACAAATTTGATCCCTTGCTTGCTCTGGCCCACTCCTGTCGTTCCTCCTTCCACCTTGGGATGACACAATAAGAAGGCCCTCAACAGATGCTGGTGCCATGCTCTTGGACGTCTTAGCTCCTGTAACTATGAACCAGTAAATTTCTGTTCATTATAAATTACCCAGTCTCAGGTATTTTGTTATAGTAGCAGAAAATGGACAAGGACAATTCTTATACTCAAGCAAGTCAATTAAAAGAAATTATCCTATATACAGATATCTCTACAAAGATTTGTAATTCGGCATTACTTATACTACTGAAATGTTAGAAAAAACCTCAATGATTACTAACAACAGCTTGGTTAATTATACTTTTGGCACATTTACAAGACAAAATTATGTTGTAAAATATAATTATATGATATATAATTATGTAATCCATATATTATGTGAACATGCAGGATATTGTGTTTAATAAGATATAAACTAGCTTTTAAAAAATAAATTGCATATGTACACAGAGAAAAGCAGGGGGAGATAAAATATCATGTTTCCTCCCTAGGAATTACAAGAATTTGAGTTTTTCTGAATTTTATAAAATTCCTACAACCTAATATATATAATTTCTTTCCATTTTTTTTAAGTTAAGTACTTCTAGGTTGGACACAAACTGAAGTTACAACATTAGAGGAGAGAGAAATTAACATTTGTTTCTCACTTAACCTGTGGCCAAAGGCAGATTCAGATTTTGTGGCGACCAGGAGCCTATAATACTATAACAAAGGGGCAGGTGGGTGGGAGGGTCCTTAAGAAAAACACAAATTAATTCAAGATTGCTAGGGCTGCTCCTGTAAGGGCCTTAGAAAGGGCCATGCAATTAGGTTCACTAAACTTTATTAGTTTCATGATAAATATGCTTCTAAACCAGTGGCAAACATTATGTTAGGCATTTTCATATATTCAATCTAATCTAATCCTAACAAAACTTCTAGAGAGATAAAGGTATCACTATTCACACGCATGGAAAATTTAGGCTCAAAGAAATTTTAAAAAGTATCCAAATTCAACCAACAGTGAAATGGGAGTCTGACTTCAAAGCCAATGCTGACTATATTGCCTCATCCTCCATGTCTCAGCAGCAATTTCCTTCACTAAGGTACCTCTCAGAACACCTTGTACTTTTTCAAGCCTCATCCCTCAGAAGAAGTTACTTGTTCAACTGTTATCATTCTGATGCTTACTATATAGTAGTTGGCCCTGCAGCAGTAGGTACTTGATAAACATTTATTGAATGAATGAATTATAATCAGAATAGGTAAAAATAAGAAAACTCAAACAGGTTTGAAAATGTCCTTTTAGAATCTACAATGAATCCACCCATAAATTTTTATCCATGAGAAAATACAGATCTCTCTGGAAAATATCTAGAACAAAATTTCTTTAAATGCAGGAGATATCTTTATGTTAATTTAGTTAAATAACTAAACAGAAACAGAGTTTGCGGTTATCGTATGGGCATTGGCAAATAAGAGGTAATGCCAAGGAGTGGGCATATCAGTAAAGGCAAAAGAAATCAGAAAAACTGTGATGACACAACAACTCAGCTACCCTAAGTTAGTTCTGCTTCACTGCCCTTGTAAGATATTAAATAGATATTAGGTTAAATAAAACCTATGCAGGCAAAATTTGGCAGCATTTAGGCCCTCAAGACTTGCCCTCTGGTGTTACTCTAGTGAATATACTACATTATATGGTAAAGGGAACATGGCAGGTAAAATTAAGTTTATTAGTTAGCTGGCCTTAAAATCAGGAGATTATCCTGGGTGGACCCAATGTAATGACATGAGCCCTTAAAAACTTCAAACTGTTCATTGGCTTCTCAGTGAAATTAGAATACATTTTAAATTCCTTACCTTGGTTTACAACTCTACATAATCTAGATCCCATTCTTATCACTTTTCCCGTCCTTTTCCACCCACCTTTCTTATGCCTTAGAACTAACTTTCCTTCAGCCTCAAACATTCTGTTTCCAGATCTTCAAATGACTAGTTCTTCGTGTCATTCAAGTTTTGGCATAAATACCAAATTATTGGCCTGGCGCGGTGGCTCGCGCCTGTAATCCCAGCACTTTGCGAGGCAAAGGCAGGTGAATCACGAGGTCAGGAGATCGAGACCATCCTGGCTAACATGGTGAAACCCTGTCTCTACTAAAAAAACCAAAAAATACAAAAAATTAACCAGGCGTGGTGGCGGGCGCCTGTGGTCCCACCTACTCAGGAGACTGAGGCAGGAGAATGGCGTGAACCTGGAAGGCGGAGCTTGCAGTGAGCCGAAATGCGCCACTGAACTCCAGCCAGGGCGTCAGAGCAAGACTCCGTCTCAAAAAAAAAAAAAAAAAAAGTCAAATTTCAAAGATCACACCTTCCATGATCACCTTATCAACACACTGGTGCTATCCTCAAACTTTCTACCACATCATGGAGTTTCATATTCTAAGCATTTGAGATCAGAAAAGCTCTATGATTTATTTAATTTTCTGTCTCTCTTCATCATTGTTTTCCAAAGTGGAATATAAATCCCATGAAGACAAGAACCAAGATTCTCCTGCACCGCTGTTTCCCTCGCATCTATAACTGTGCTTGGTACTTCTTGTTCAATGTATGAATGTGGATGATACAATAATAAGACAATTTATAATCTACAAGGGGACTAAGACATTTACAGCAGAAGTTTTAATACAAGGGAATGTATTGTTAAAGAATGGGAGATTAGGTAGTTTCCAGCTAGGTAATCAAAACAGATTTCAGAGAGAAAGTAGTAACAGAACTAGACTTCAAGGATGTTTAGGAATTTTTCAGGGCAGAGATTTCAATATTGTGTGTTAGGTTAAAAAACTCAGAATTCACCATAGAGGCAATGAAAATACTAAGTATTTCAAACAAAAAGGGATATATAATTAGAACAAGATCCATAAATATTACAAGACAAGTTTCTAGTTCTGACTCAAGAGGAAAAATAATCAGAAATCATATGCACACTATTACTAATTTATAGCTAAATTTAATGGCCAAAAGCTTTTTCAACTGGAAAATATGATTGCAGGAAAAAAAAAAAACTCCTTTAAGTCATACACTCTATAAAAAAGTTTATAAATTCTATGATATTGATAAAACAAAAAAACACAATCACCTCTGGCAACCATTTTACCCAATTAACAAAAGATTTAGAAAAACTGTGTGTAAGACCTTTATTTTTCTAAATTCTTAACATGTCCTTATCTGCTAAAACTCCAATTTCAGGACATGCAGTGTTTTCCAGGGATGTCCAATATTGTGGCTTCTCTGAGCAACACTGGAAGAATTGTCTTGGGCCACACATAAAATACACTAACACTGGCTGGGCGCGATGGCTCACGCCTGTATTCTCAGCACTTTGGGAGGCTGAGGCGGGTGGATCACCTGAGGTCAGGAGTTCAAGAGCAGCCTGGTCAACATGGTGAAACCCCATCTCTACTAAAAACACAAAAAAACAGCAGGCGGGCATGGTCGTGGGCGCCTGTAATCCCAGCTACTCGGGAGGCTGAGGCAGGAGAATCACTTCAACCCAGGAGGTGGAGGCTGCAGTGAGCTGAGATCGCAACACTGCACTCCAGCCTGAGCAACAGAGAGAGACTGTCTCAAAACAACAGCAGCAGCAAAAAAACCACAGTAACACTATCGACAGCTAATGAGCTTTAAAAAAAATTGTAAAGAAGTCTCATAATGTTTCAGGAAAGTTTACGAATTTGTGTTAGGCCGCATTCAAAGCTGTGGGTTGGACACGCTCATTTTAAACTATCCTTTCCTATGGGGGGAAAAATTCAGATTTTTTTTTAAAGTTAAATGTTTAAAACAAGATTTTATGCTTGCCTGCGTATTTTTTTTTAAGTATGTCTTGTTCAATTTTGTTTTTATACTTTGATCTCTACTTAAAACCTAAAACAGCTACAAGACTGCCCCCAAAATTACAATTTTACAATACAAACTGTATTCATAAAGATGCCATTTTAACACTGAGGAGCTTAGTGACTTAAGGTCACTAAAACAGCACCAAATGTTTATGCACTGTGGATTCAAGAAAGAGTAGCACATAGGATGATTTTTTTTAAAGCCTTTTTCCCAAGAAAATAAGATTAAAATGATCATTCATTTAATATTTAAAATGTCCTAAAATGCCCAGATTACCTGATAAATCAGTTTATAACACACAAATCAGCCCTTAAAATACATCATAATTGATAAGAAAAATCTCAATACTGATGTTAAAAACAAAATTGGGTGCTTATGAAAGAATAAATACAGGGCATAGTAATGGCATTTAGAACTTTAAACCAAAGCCTTGGGTCAAAAGATTTTTGTTCTTATACCAATATTCCCAAAGTCTTACCTTGAATGAGAAAATGTAAACTTTTAAAATATCGTATTTAATAACTGCAGATGGCATTGCCCAATGCTATACCATTTTATTCCTTTTTGAATGTCTTTCCTTCCTCTTGCTACATGCTGAATTTTTTTAAAGTATAGACTATAAAATTATTTCACTCTGAATGTCCGAAGATAAGTGTTTGCAAGGGTCCCAACTTACTATTAAGTAAAATGAAAAAAAAAAAAATCTATCTAGCATTACTGGACTATCTCAATCAAACTGGAAACCTCTTGATCACCTGACTATCCCTAAGAGTAGGTTGGTGCAACAGTAATTGCGTTTTTACCATTACTTTCAATGGCAAAAACCGCAATTATTTTTGCACCAATTTAATAGTATCTAATATATATTACAGACTCATTTTAAGCATTAGGAGAAGGAGTCACCTAATAAAGGCATTCATAATGCATATTTAGTATTATGTTTTCAGAGGGAAGAGAGAAAAGAAAATCAAGACAATCTAATAAATGTAATTCCCTTTTTCAAAATAGATCAATGTTTTATAACTACAACTTCATATTTACTTTATAAGTCTTTTAAAACTTTCTCTGCCAAGTACTCCAAGGTCAGGTGAATTATCTTAAGTGTCATACACCTTTTATACAAGCAGAAAGGTTTAAGAATTAGAATAAATTTCATTTCACATTCAAATACCCTCTCAATATGATACAGACAGGAGACAGGGAAATACTGGGTAGAAGAGGGCAGTTCTCCAGCAAAGGCCCCACTCCAAGCTTGGAAACCTGCAACCCTAAATAGGAACAGGCATTCCTTTTTTCACACCCAAAAGATGCCTTTTGGTCTGCCATGCCCCCTTATCCGGTGCCCATAAAAACCCCAAATCCCCTGCTCCACAAGGAGATGAACGGAGGAGCAGAATGGCAAAACAGTGCAGCAGAGAGAAGAGAAGGAATGTTTGAACGCTGAGAGGAGTTTGGCTGGGGATGGTCAGAGAGGAAACTGGCTGCTGGACAGCCCAACTCCAGGGGAAGATTATCTTCCCACTCCACCCCCACTTCCAGATCCCCATCCATCCCACTGAGAATCACCTCCACGACTCAATAAAACCCATGCATTCATTCTTCAAGTCCGTGTACAACCTAAATCTTCCTGGATGCCAGACAAGGACCTGGGTACCAGGAGGGTACTGAGCTGGTTAACACTTAGGCCATCTGCAAGGCTAAAGGGGCTCACTGTAACACACTCCCACTTGGGCTTCGGGAGCTGCAGCCTCCCACCCCTGCATGCTGCCATGGAGCTGGATCCCAGGGGCATTTGCCCCGGCTTCTGCACCTGCCCATCTGTGTGCTCCCCCTCCCATAAGGGGTTTGAGCACGGATGGTGGCCCAAACAGATGAGCCACTCCCCTGTTGCACATCCTGCGAGGGGGGTCAGGGAACTCTCCCATTTCAAATAGACACAGGCTATTAGTAAGGATCTTGATCCTGAACCAGTGTCTACCTCATATACTATGGTAAGGGCTTTTTCTAATCTTTTTCTGAAGAAAGTCTGCTATTTAATTCCAACACTTAGATTTTCTCAACAAAATACTTGGGAATTCCATAGTAAAGGAATTTTTTTGATGTGTGGTGCTTTGGGGATTTTTGAGATAGGGTCTCACTGTCACCCAGGCTGGAATGCAGTGGCATGATCACACCTTGCTGCAGACTCAACCTCCTGGACTCAGGTGATCCTCCCAACTTAGCCTCCCGAGTAGCTGGGACTACAGGCCTGCACTACCAAGCCCAGCTATTTTTTTTTTTTTTTTTTTTTAAGTTTTTGTAGAGACAGGGTTTCACCGTATTGCCCAGGCTGGTTTCAAACTCCTGGACTCAAGGGATACACCCACCTCAGCCTCCCAAAATGGTGGGATTACAGGCATGAGCCATCGTGCCCGGCCCCTCCTTCTCCTTTTGAAACTGTTTTTGTCTAACACTATTCTAGTATTAAGAATATGCTGCTTGAATAATCAAGAAACAACAGCGACTTCCTCTGGGGAACAGAACTGAGTGGCATTCTCTTACTGTTTAAATCTTGAACAATTGCTTGGACTACTTTTAACAAAAAAATTGCTCTAAGTTATACTTATCGAAAATAATCTGGCTGGGCGCAGTGGCTCACGCCTATAATCCCAGCACTTTGGGGGACCAAGGCGGGTGGATCACCTGAGGTCAGGAGTGTGAGCACACCCTGGTCAACATGGTAAAACTCTGTCTCTACTAAAAATACAAATTAGCTGGGTGTGGTGGCGCATGTCTGTAACTTGGGAGGCTGGGGCATGAGAATGGCTTGAATCCGGGAGGCAGAGGTTGCAGTGAGCCAAGACCGAGCCACTGCACTTCAGCCTGGGGTGACAGAGCAAGACTCCATCTCAAATAACATAACATAACATAACATAACATAACATAACATAACATAACATAACATAACATAACATAAAATTAAATAAAATAAAAATCTGTAATTGCCAGCGGCTAGAAAGACCCTTCAAGATTAGTATTTTCTACCTTCCAAAGCACCCAAATGGTGATAAAAAGTCTAAGCTCATTAGCATTATATGTAAGGTCCTTTAAGGCCTTGGCCCTTCACACTCCTCCATCCTTACCCACCGCCACCCACTCACCTACTCTAGCTACACTCCAACCATTTGGAATTCTGTGTGCTCACCACCAAATCACTATACCATTTCATTTACTGGAAGGTTCTTACCTCTGCTTTTTCACCTAGCTAATGTGGGCTCATTTTACAGGACCCAATTTAGATGACCTCTCCCAAAAGCCTTCCCTAAGTCCTGCCAGAGTTAGATCTGCCCCTACCCCCACCCCAGTGTTTCCATATATCCCTGTGCTTACCAGCTATCTCATTTACCACATACTTGGGATTACCTACATATTGGTCTTTCTTACTAAAAGCTATTTGAGGACAAGACTCTTGTATGTCGTAATTGTATTCTCAAATGTATTCTAGTATTGTGCCTGGTCCAAAGTAGGTACCCAAATAGCTGTAGAATATGAATGAACTACCTCTCATACTTCAAGGCCCAATTCTGTGAAGCTGTCTATACCTATCCTAAGCAGCCAGCTGCTTTTTTCTCCATGCTCCCAAAGTACCAACTCGACTAATATCTATTTCTCTCCATTAGACTATGAGCTTCTGAACAACAAGTTTTTTCTTCTTCATAGCTACACAAGCACTGTCCCAGGTATCTAGTATCAATTAATTATTTGTTGAGTGGATGAAGAGTATATATATGTTAAAAATACATGTGGAAAAAATAACAAGCACAGGATAGTCTGCTCACCTCTGATTTATTTTTTCATCTTTACTAAGAGATCATAAAACCCTAAAAATATTTTGTGCTTGCTTTAGGATTAGGGAAAGGGAGATGGTAAAAGATCAGACTATTCCCCAGATAGCTCCTTATCCTCTGACTTACTGAAACTCTGCTTTATCATCTGAATTATGTTCTCATTTCTAATCATTAAACCCTAGACCCCCACAAAATCAGAGCCCTCCCAGTAGCTTAGAAGCAGGGAATTCCCACTGTAATTGCTTGGCAAAGAGTAGCGATGGGGGCAGTAATGGTAAGGTAAGGAGGAACACTCTTACACCAGAGCAACAAAAAGAGATGAAATGTTCCTAACATCCCTTATTCTTCATACTTTCATATGTCATGAGATCTAATCCTCTCTACATCTTTCACCTCTTCATCTTTTGACTTAATTCCCTGGCATGGTGACATAGTGAAAAGATGTTAGCAAGTGGGTAGGCCTATATCCTTTCAGGTTTAATTCTAGAAATAAAAAAGAAAAAGAAAGAGAAAAGGAAGAAGAAAATAAAAAAAAAGAAAGTTTTTGTTTTTGTTGTTGTTGTTGTTTTTGTTCTTACAATCTTTTATATATATCTAAAACTGGTTTTTATTGAAATATTTTAACAGTTTGTTTCAATTGATATAATATAAATCAACATGGCTAGAGTGACCTAATTTTATTTTTTGAACAAACATATGTCACATATCTACTCCTGAACTAACAACTGTGGTTATGGAGTATTTGTGCTCTCTGACACATGCCAGGGTCACATACAGCAAACTTGTAGCTATAGGTACAGTACCATCTGGAATATATGCCCTCAAAGTGGGCAAGATATAGTTCCCAAAAGATATTTCAGACACTCCTACTAGGAAATGGAATCACTGTTAGGAAAGCAAAATCAGCATATGATCACCTTAATAAGATATTGAGGTAGTTAAACAAAACCTATTAGTTTAAATTTATAAGTACATTAATATGTATTATATACTTTAATAGAATTCAAAATTGGTTAAGTGTGAAGTTAATATATTTATTACATGTCAAATTTTAATATGTGCTTATGATATGATTCATTATTCTTTGCTAAGTGTTCAATTTTCCTTTCTGTCTTGCTCTTTTTTTGAAGCAGGATTACATAGACCTGCCCTGGAGACTTCAGGGTTGACTTGTTTGGGCAATGAAATGTGATCAGAAGTGTTATATACCACTTCTTGGTGGAAGATTTAAAGCCATTTCACAATTTTCCATGTACTTTTTTTTCTCACCCACAATGATTTTGAATGCACCCAGATAGAGGATGAGTACTGGAATGAAGATGAAGTGCAGCAAGATGAGGCTGGTACACAGAGACATGCTGTTTGAGTAAGAAATAAACATTTGTTGGTATAAGCCACTAAAAAAAAAAAAAAAAAATCCCAATTTCAAACTTTGAATTCATTTTCCTCTAGAAATAGCATTATTCAATGTTACACATGGTAGTAATGGCAGTTAAAAAAAGCATATAAATTAAATTTTTTTGGGGGCAGGGCTTGGACATCATCATTCCAGGCAACACATTATTCCTATGGGATCATGACAGATGTTTAAATTTTTTAACTACTATTCGCTTCATGTTTTTCCCTCCCACAAAAGAAAACCTGAATATCACAACAGGTTTAGCACAGTGCACTATATATATACATATATATGTGTGTGTGTGTGTGTGTTTTCATCCACAGTTCCTGGATTTTTTTTTTTTTTTTTTTTTGAGATGGAGTCTGGAGTCTGACTCTGTCACCCCACGCTAGAGTGCAGTGGCATAGTCTTGGCTCACTGCAACCTCCGCATCACAGGCTCAAGCAATTCTCCCATCTCAGCCTTCTGAGTAGCTGGGACCACAAGGCTGTACCAACATGCCCAACTAATTTTTTTATTTTTTGTAGAGGCAGGGTCTCTCCATGCTGCCCAGGCTAGTCTGAAACTGCTGAGCTCAAGTGATCAGTCCACCTCAGCCTCCCAAAGTGCTGGGATTACAGGCGTTAGCCACCGCACCTGGCCAGTTCCCAGCTCTTCATTCCCATAGTGCTTATTACAGTTTTGTTTTGTTTTGTTTTTAAATAATGTTGGGGCACTTCAGGCCTCAGGAACATTCTAGAATCTCTCTCTCTAACCTTCTTCTGACCTCCTTTCACCAGCCCAAGGCATGACTCTAATCTGGTTTTGGGTCAAAAACCCCTAATTCCAGAGAGGGTTCTGTCCCCATATCAAAGAAGAAATGCTACACAGAGAGGCCAAGAAAAGTCAGAACAGACAGGCCTTCCTGGGCTTAGATCATGCACTTTTTGTCCAGTCACATTTCTACATGGTTGTCAATCATACCTACGCAATGAGGCCTCCATAAAAAGCCAAGAGGACAGGGTTCAGACAGCTTCCATATAGCTGAACATGTGGAAGTTCCTGGAGGTTGGTACACCCAGAGAAGGTATGGAAGCTCCGCGCCCCTGCCCCTGTACCTCACTCTGCGCATCTGTTCATCTGCATCCCCTGTAATATCCTTTATAATAAACCAGTAAATATAAGCAAGTGTTTCCCTGAGTTCTGTGAGATGCTCCAGCAAACTAATCAACTCCAAACAAGTCCCCCAACTTGAAGCCAGTCAGAAGCTCCAGAAGCTAGGACTTGGGACTGGGGGGAAGGAGGGGGTGGTCTTGGGGACTAAGCCGTCAACCTGTGGGATCTGATGATATTTCTGGATAGACAGTGTGGGAACTGAATTGGAGGATACCCAGTGGGCATCCGCTGTCGGTGTGTGGGGAAAAATCCCCACGTCTTTGGTCACGGGTGTCTTTTTTTTTTTTTAATTCAATTGGTAAATTACTCAAGATGAGACACAGATGTCTTTTACTATGTTAATGATTGTTGTGGTTGGTGTGGGAGCAGAGGAAAAACGAGGGTTTAGAGTTTTACTGAAACACACAGTGTTTAAAATATTTACCATAATGGTATGGAAATTTATGTAACTCACAAAACCAAACCATGTATTACTTTAGTACTACTGTACTAAAATACAATAGATGAATGTACAATAAACTAATCAACTAACTCCCCTGTAACTTCAAACTCTTCAATAAATGTCATCTTCACCTATTTATCTTAGTTGAAATCAGATGACACCACTTTCTGTGCAGCTTTCTTAATGGTGGGTCTTTTTTTCTCTCACATCCTATGTACTTTAGGCCAGGAGATAGGAATAGGATACTGAAGGGTCTAGAGCAAATTTGTCCCCCGGGCTGCATGGCCCAGGACGGCTTTGAATGTAGCCCAACACAAATTCGTAAACTTTCTTAAAACATTATGAGATTTTTTTTTTCTGCGATTTTTTTTCAAGCTCATCAGCTGTTGTTAGTGTAATTTTATGTGTGGCCCAAGACAATTATTTTGCCAGTGAGGCCCAGGGAAGTCAAAAGATTGGACAAGCCTGGTCTAGAGTGAGGCAAAAAATATGCTCCTTGCATCCAATTACCACTTCCAAACCATTTCTCCTCCTTTCTTAAACGCCCGAGATCTCCTGACATGATACCCAACTGTGTACCCTCTGTTGCCTCCAACACTCGTCTCCACTCTTACCCCTACCATCACTCTCAGTGACTTCAAAGTCTATGTGGATTACCCACCTAACACTCTGGCTTATTAGCTCCTTAACTTCTTCACCTCCAAATACTCACTTCCATGATCCACTCAGGACCTTGTCATCAACAACAACTGCATCACCTCCAAATTCTTAACCAAAAATCTAAAAAATCAAACTTCCAGTCTTTATTTTTTTATTTTATTTTATTTTTTGAGGTGGAGTCTCACTGTCGCCAAGGCTGGAGTATAGTGGCGTAATCTCCATCTTCCGGGTTCAAGCAATTCTCCTGCCTCAGCCTCTCAAGTAGCTGGGATTGCAGGCACACGCCACCATGCCTGTCTAATTTTTGTATTTTTAGTAGAGACAGTTTCACCATGTTGTTCAGGCTGCTCTTGAACTCCTGACCTCAAGTGATCCACCTGCCTCGGCCTCCCAAAGTGCTGGGATTACAGGCATGAGCCACTTCCGGTCTTTAAAATGTATCTCCTGCCCCTCTAGTTCATTGTACCATCTCCAAATTCAACAATCTCTTACCTTACTGTGTTCTCCAATCCAATAAAAAATGCTCTCATTTTTCACCATCCATTACTTTTATCTTTACTATTCTCTTTAGATGCAACAATAACCACTCTCTTTCAAACTCTCAAACCCCTTACTCTTCTCGCCTTCTATTACCTGGTAAAATCCCAACTCTAGCTGAACTGATCTATTTCACTTTTACGTACCTGTACCAGAGCAGCAGCTTATTACAGAGGAAAGGGGGAAAATCAGCTAACAAGGCTAGTTGGTTTCACTTCAGATTCACAACTATAAACATCAAAGGATATCCAACACTGCCTAGCAGGACTACTATGTTTCCTGGAAAGTTTGCCTTCCCACACTCTAAGTGTCTTTTTTGTCTCCTCAAATTTGTAACAGACCTATTTTTCTCCCTATGCCACTCTTTGCTGACGACCTACTTCATGGAGAATATAAAAGCTATGGAGAGAAATTCCCTCATATTTTTAGGCAAGTTAAGTCACCCATCTTCCTTGGGCCTCTGTTTTCGCACATTTAAAATAGGAGATGGTTAGGATGGGAGGGCACATGAGAGACTTAATGATATTTACGGTCTCTTCCAGTTCTCAAATTCTCTGTCCACTTCATTTTATCTTTCAGGTTTTTAAAGGCAAGCAAGCAAATCTAAAACAAAAAGCGATTTAAATCTAACATAGCAGGGAATAAAAGGAACTATAATAGGAATCTTCAACTTAGTATTTTCTTCTAGCAAAGAGAAAAAAATAATCAAGTAAACAGTAAACAAATAAGAATTCTAGGTTTTCATACAAGACAGCTGGTTTTGTTCTTTATAGACACATCAATTTAATCACAAAGAAATGGATGGCATTTCATATTAACGGCTGTGACTAATATCAAATCAAATATCTATAAAGGAAAACTATATTGGTACATTATACTAAATTTTTAACACTCCTCCATCACAGAAGAATGCCAATTTATGTAGACTACCATAACTTAGTTTGCCTAGTAGAATTTCTAACATATGTGTTTGGCTTCCATATTTAATAGATTTAATCTCAGAATTCAAATGCAAATTGTACCTACATTTTAAATAGATGTGGGTAAGATTTTTAAAATTGTATTTTGTCCTTGAGATGTAAAAAAAAGTTTAAATTAAAAATAAAAATCATGACACCTACATGGCATAGATTTGTCAGAATTATTATTGAAAATTAGCCAGGTACAGTGGCTTACAACTGTAATCCCAGAACTTTGGGAGGCCGAGGTGGGAGGATCACCTGAGGTCAGGAATTCAGGAGTTCAAGACCAGCCCAGCCAACATATTGAAATTCCATCTCTACTAAAAATACAAAAATTAGCCGGGTGTGATGGCACCTACCTGTAGTCCCAGCTACTCAGGAGGCTGAGGCTGGAGCATCGCTTGAACCCAGGAGACGGAGCTTGCAGTGAGTGGAGATCACGCCACTCCAACCTGGGCAACAGAGTGAGACTCTGTCTCAAAAAACAAACAAACAAACAAACAAACAAACAAAAATTATTATTGAAAATGAGGCCGGGCGCAGTGGCTCACACCTGTAAACCCAGCACTCTGGGAGGCCAAGGTGGGTGGATCATTTGAGGTCAGGAGTTTGAGACAAGCCTGGCCAACATGGTAAAACCCCACCTCTACTAAAAATTAAAAAAAAAAAAAATTAGCCGGGCGTGGTGGTGCACACCTGTAATCCCAGCTACTCAGAGGGCTGAGGCAGGAGAACTGCTTGAACCTAGGAAGCAGAAATAGCAGTGAGCCAAGATCGTGCCACTGCACTCCAGCCTGGTTGACAGAGTGAGACTCTGTCAAAAGAAAGAAGAAGGAAAGAAGGAAATAAAGAAAATGAACCCATTTCCAACAAAAATACTAAAAGAAAAATTTGTCTGCAGTCTCTCCTCAGCTTAGTACATTCTCCATACAGCATCACTTCAAAAATGTTCACATTACGTTCTATTTGCTTACATAATTCCTACTCTAAGGCACTACTTACATACAAGTATTTTTTGCTTTTCCGGTCATACAAAATAACCTGTCTCCTTCCCTTAGGGCTTTGCAAAGTACTAGGAACTAACCTAACTAACTTTTAAAGAATTAAAAGGCAACCATAGCTTAAAGTCTACCTTTTCCAGGTATCTCATTTGTACCATCAAAGGAGCCCTAACACAAAGGAATGGCTAATGTAGAAATTTCAAGTCTTGGCCGGGCGCGGTGGCTCAAGCCTGTAATCCCAGCACTTTGGGAGGCCGAGACGGGCGGATCACGAGGTCAGGAGATCGAGACCATCCTGGCTAACACGGTGAAACCCCGTCTCTACTAAGAATACATAAAATTAGGCGGGCGAGGTGGCCGGTGCCTGTGGTCCCAGCTACTCAGGAGGCTGAGGCAGGAGAATGGCGTGAACCCGGGAGGCAGAGGTTGCAGTGAGCTGAGATCCGGCCACTGCACTCCAGCCTGGGCGACAGAGCGAGACTCCGTCTCAAAAAAAAAAAAAAGAAATTTCAAGTCTTCCTGAACAAGTTAGTCAAAGAAATATTTGGACTTACACCTGAAGAAACAGCAGACCAGGTTATTCAGACCAAGTATCCTTACAAAGACAATTTAAAAAGCTAGATAAGATAGTAAAACGATCTTAAAAGCACCAAATAACCACCAAAATAATGAGGAATGAATTACGAGCTCAAATCCACTAGAAGTCCAGAACCCAGAAAGGTGACCTCAACTTTTGCTTTTTGTGAGTTTGCCAACAAAGAAGCATTTAAGAGGCTGAGCTTTGTTGTCTGTTGCCTGCATTGCAGGCACAGGAGACCAAGTCAGAGTCTGAGACCCACCAAGGGTAAGGACTGCAGTGAAAACAGCATTGGCTTTGGGCTGAGACTCTAAATGGCTGCACCCTAGAAGGAAAGAAGGAACCAGAAGGAAACCATGGACTGAAGTCAGTTTCAAGTCATCTAGGTGGCCCAGGAAAGTTAAAGATTTGAAATTTGATTAAGATGTTCTCACAGCCCTAGGCACTTGGTGATAGCAAACGAAAATCTTCTTTAGAGAAATATTAACTTCACCTTATATTATATACATCAATTTATTTCTACAACACAACTGAATCAGCTTCATAGAGACTTCCCAACATTGGAATTATCAGACACAAACTGAAAAATAACTATGCTTACTACATTCAAGGGGATAAAGGCCACACTTAAGTATTTTTGCTTAAAATTAAAAACTATAAAAAGTGATATAGATTTGAAAAGAACCAAACAAAAATTCTATACTAAAAAATAAAATAACCTAAATTAGGTATTTACTGGATGAGCTGATAACAGATTAGGCACAGGTGAACCACATCTACAACAACGCCTTTGGTCAAAAAGAAGCAAAAAAAAAAAAAAAGGGAAAAGAAAAAAGGTAAGAGACAAGATAAGAAGGTCTAACATACTAAACTAGTCCCAAAATTACAGGAGAGAGAATATGAAGCAAAGACAATATTTGAAAAAATAATGGCTAAGAAATTTCCAGGACTGAAGGACTGATAAGACACCAATCCACATATTCACACAGCCCAAAGAATGCCTAATCACAGCATAGTAAAACAGAAAGCCAAAGCCAAACATAAAAATCTTAAAAGCAGCCAAACAAAATCATATTATCTTAAAAGGTAAGACACAAAGAGCTGAGGTCTCAACAACAATGAAATGTGCTGAAATAAAGTAACCACCAATGTTACTCAATGTGCTAAAATAGAGTAACTGCTAACCTAGAATTCTGTACCTAGCAAAAATATCCTTTAAGAATGAGATAAATTAAAGACATTTTCAAGCCAACTAAAGGAAATTCTAAAGGGTATGTTTCAGATCCTTCAAAATCAAAGAAAGCAATCTTAAATGCAAGACCATAGGAAAAGTAAAAAGATGATAAAGACATGCATTAACTTAAATAAAATATCGGCAGTATAAAACAGTAACAACAACAATAATGAGGAAGAAAGAGAAAAAGTAAGAATGAATTAAAATGCACAACAAAACTGTATAAGTAGTGGCTGGGCATGGTGGCTCACACCTGTAATCCTAGCATTCTGGGAGGCTGGGACTTCGAGACCAGCCTAGCCAAGATGGTGAAACCCCATATCTACTCAAAGTACAAAAAAATGAGCCAGGCATCATGGTACATGCCTGTAATCCCAGCTACTCGGGAGGCTGAGGCATGAGAATTGCTTTAACTTGGGAGGCAGAGGTTGCAGTGAGCCAAGATCACGCTACTGCACTCCAGCCTGAGCAACACAGTGAGACCGTCTCAAAACAATAACAAAAACAAACAAACAAACAAAAATAACTATATGAGGAGGGCTGCAAGTCAAATTAAAGTGCATTATCTGAGAAAAGGATAAAGGTATTGATTAACATTAGATTTTATAAGATAGCAATTTCCAAAATAACTAGTAAAAGAAGATCAAACAATAATAAAGAGAAAGCTAGTGCTGTTATATTCATCCCAAACTAGACTTTAATGTGAAAGTACTACCAGAATAAAAGAGGAAAACGTAATAATGTTGAGTCACTGAGAAGATATAGCTATTACACATTTCGATGCATCCAATAGCATAGCCTCAAATTTATAAAATATTAGAGAACTACGAGGGAAATACTCAAATTCACAATCATAATGGAGTACCCTAACATACGTTTTTAGTAACTGATGAACAAACAAAAGATCACTCACGATACTTAAGATCTGAAATGCAGGATTAACAAATATGACCTAATAAAAAAATACAGAGAACTGCACTCAATAAATGGAGAGGAAAAAAAAAAAAAAAGACAATATACTGGGCCATATACGGATCTCAAATTTTAGGTCTGAAATAATAGGCCTTTGAAACAGAGTATGTTGTTGGATTACACAGTACTTTTACAAATTAAAAACAAATAAAATAACTAGAAAATCTCCATGTTTAGAAATAAAAATATAATACTTCTAAATAATCCAAAAGTCAAGGTACAAATCATAATAGAAATCTGAAAACATTTTAAGTGAATTATAAAAATACTATGTACCGAAAAATACTACGTATCAAAACTAGTAATAGAACTAGCTAAAATGGTGCTTAGAGGGAAATGTTTACCTTTATGAATATATCTAAAAAGAAGAAATGCTGAAAATCAAAGAACTTCACAAAAGAATCCCAAAAAGTAGGAGGGAAGGAAATAAGGAGCAGAAATTAACGCAATAGAAAATAAACATACAACAGACTAGCAAAATTCAAAATAGTTCTTTCGAAAGACTACTGATGGTTCCTTGGAAAGACTACTGATCTCTGGTGAAACTAATAAAGGAAAAGGAAAAAGTACAAATAACCTACCTCAGATATGAAAAGGGAATCTTGTCCTGCAGCCATTAAAAGGACCACAGAATATTTATTATAAACAATTTCATGCCAGTAAATTTAAAATTTTAGATACAAGAATTCTTAGGGGAAGAATTACAAAAATAATCACAAGATAGAATACTTGAATAGGCTTAAAAACAATACACTGAATTAATAATTAAAAACCTTTCTTCCCAACAGAAATGATAAATGCTCAAAGTGACAGGTACTCTAAATACCCCAACATGATCATTACACATTTTATACATGTATCAAAATATCACATGTACCCCATAAATATGTACAAATAAATACCAAATTTTAAAAAACCTTTCCACAAAGAAAACTCCCAGCCCAGATGGTTTCTCTGACATGTTATAACAAATATTTAAGGAAGAATTCATTCCAACTATACACAAACTCTTCCAGAACCAAAAATGATGGGCACCTCATTTTATTTTATTTCACATCTTGACAAGAATGGTACAGGCCACCTCACTCATGAACACTCAGGTCTCTTAGCACAAAGGGCTTCTCAAAAAGCCCTTCCCTTACCAAACTAAAGTAGTATTCCCTGTCCCCTGAACCTATTTTATTCTATTTCAAGGCCTATATACTACCTGATGTTATTTGTGTTTGTGTATGTGTACATATATAATATTTACTATGTCCCCCACTAAAATTTAAGCTCAGATAACACAGGCTCTGTTTTGTTCCCACCCAATGTTGCCACACTGTCTGCCTACAGCAGGCCTTCAAAAGTATTTGTTTAACTAATAATTGGTTTTGGTTTTGTTGAGAAAATGACAAAAACACAAGTAGAATTCAGTAGCACTTTCAAATGAATTCATACTGTATTATAATAATTGCAAGAGTATCATATACATGCTTTAGTGGTAGCAGTACAAGGTACATAATTCAGGATTCAAAAATAACTGATGAAGGAATGAGGCATTCTTAAATTTCCAAACATCTCCCATCCCCCAGGGGAACCACAACTCTATTTCAGTAGTTGTTTTATATATACCTGTTTCTTCCTTTCTGTATTAGGCACAAAATCATTCACTAACTCCATAAACAGTTATTGTACACTACTATGCCAGGCAGTATTCCAGACATTTAGACATTAAGAATATAATAATTAAGATAAGGTAGAGTAATGCATAGGACAGAAAAATAATACCCATAGAGTGATATATAATAGAGGCATATAGATTGTAAAGCTGAAGCATGACAGAGGAGCTAATAAACTTTTTAGGGGTAGATGTTTAGGGAAGGTTTCAGAAGTGGTGATACTAAATAAATACTTGTAAAATCAAATACAAAATATTTTTCATTTTACTATATGTGAAATGAGGATATGAAGTCTGAAAGTACTGCAGTAATTTACCACCATAAGATAAGCTAGCCCAAGAATGAAACCAAATCATGGGGAATAATGGAGAATGAATAAGAGAAATCAAGTCCTTGATGTTTTCATGTGAGCCACTGGATGAAGCCGTAGCTGAAGTTTACTAGAAGATCTCCTCAGTCCCTTATTTTGTTTAAGCCAGTTTTATGCTTTCTGTCACTTGCAATGTAAGAATATAGATGAATCTCTGAATTCTTTCAAAAGGCAAAGCATTTGCTAATTTCAGTGTATACATGTGGAGGGGCACTACTGGTATTTTTGAAGGCACAATTCTGTTTTGTAGGACCATTTCCAAACATCACAGGACACTTAGTGTATCTGGCCTCTACTCAGTAATTATGAGTAGTACCTCACAGTCACTGTGACAACCAAAAATGTCCTCATATAGTATTTCCAAACATCTTCCATCCCAAGGGGAACCACAATTCTATTTCAATAGTTGTTACACACAATATACCTTTTCTCACAGTAGTTCCAACAGATATGCTTAAATGTACTGCTTGAGTCTGAGAGGTCTAGGGTACAGTGAGCCGTGATTACGCCACTACATGCCAGTCTGGGTGACAGAGTGAAACCCCGTCGCTCTCACAAACAACAAAACATATATGTGCACATATAAACACACTAGGTGAGGTTTGGTGAAGAAATCAAACTGACTCAGTTTAGTATGAGTTAAACTCATGGTAGTATATATGAGATAGACATATATAGGAGGAAGTGGAAGTGGGGAGTTACAGAACCGAGAAACAGCCCCACAGAAGTGATGGTTTATATCATAAAGGATATGATCACCAAGAGAACACAGTGAAAAGCATACGGAACCTTGAGGACACTGGTTACTTCCCCAGGATCCATTCTTCCTTCCCCGTATTGTGTTGCAGTCTTCATCTTCAGATAAGATTTACTCCACTGACTAGGCCACTTAGGATAATTCCATCCCTCTGGACAAAGATATTGTTACAGGTTTGGCAGCATGATCTATGTTTGTTTAATCAAACTAGAGCTTAGGATTGTTGGTAAAAGGTTAAGAGAAGTGGCCTTCTCTCTTCCTTTGGAAATAAATGAAGGGGCTATAATATGAACATCACTAGTGGCAATGTTTTTTTTTTTTTTTTTTTTTATTGGAAGGGAAGCCTAAAGCCCAAACAGGAGGACAATGTTGAGAGAACAGCAGATAAATGAGACCTTAGCCCTGATGATATGACAAAGCACTCTTCAAGCCACTTCTATCTATGTCCTTGGCAATTACACAAGCCAAAACATCTCTTCGGGTTTTTTTGTTTTTTTGAGATGGGGTCTTGCTCTGTCACCCAGACTGAAGTGCAATGGCCCAATCATAGCTCACTGAAGCCTTGAACTCCGCCCCTCAAGCAATCCTCCCATGTCGGCCTCCCAGAACTGCTGGGATTACAGGTGTGAGATATCTTTCATTTTTAAACCGCATTTGCAGGCTAACTGATATAAGGAAAATGTGAAGAAACTTCCTGAGAAATAGAGAATCAGGAAGTATAATGCAGAAAAGCCAAGAAATTTAGATCATTTTATGACTACAGAAGACAGTATATTTATATATATATATATACACACACACACACGTATACATATTTCTTTTTTTTTTTTTTTGAGATGGAGTCTCATTCTGTCACCCAGGCTGGAATGCAGTGGTGTGATAGAAGACAGTATATTTCACAACTGATCTAAGGCAGCAGTCCTCAACCTTTTTGGCACCAGGGACTGGTTTTGTGGAAGACAATTTTTCCACGGGGCAGGAGTTGGGTGGGGGATGGTTTCAGGATGAAACTGTTCCACCTCAGATGATCAGGCATTAGATTCTCATAAAGAACATGCAATCAAACCCTTGCATGTGCAGTTCACAACAAGGTTGGCGTTCCTATAAGAAACTAATGCTGCCACTGATCTGCCAGGAGGTGGAGCTCAGGCAGTAATGCTTGCTCGCCCGCTGCTCACCTCCTGCTATGCTGCCCAGTTCCTAACACCAAACAAGCCAAGGACGGATAACTGTCTGCAGCCTGGGGGTTGGGGACTCCTGGGTCTAAGGAAACCAAGGACGACAGAGGAAATATCATTGGATTTGGTGATTGAGAGGTCACAGATAACTTATAAAACAGTTGTTTCAGTGGTGAAATGGTAAAGACAGTCCGAGTGCAAAGGATAGAAGCATTTAGTAAGAACTCTACAATGTACCAAACACTTGGATGGACATTTAACATGTGTTAATTTCTTCAACTACTACCCTGTGAGATAAGTATAACATATTTTATAGATACAAAATGAAATCTGAATAGTAACATACCCACAGTCACATAGCTACTAAAGTGTTTTTAAAAGACTTCAAAAACCAAGATCAAAAGCTCTATCTTGCTCAAAAGTCAATGTTCTTCCTACTATAACAGCTTCCTGGGATGAAAGAATGAGTTTTTAAAGAAAAGAACAGAAATAGAGTGGCATAGCAGACTCGAGCTTTAGAATGTCCTCCCAGAGTTGAACAGCATACACACTTATATGGCAGAAGATACAAGCATCTATGTAGACTAGAGAGGGAGAGGCTGAAGAAGGTGGATAGGAAATGAAAACGGACAGTTTCCAGAGAAAGAAAGATGGGAAAGGGTAATCATGGACACGTTTGGAGGGAGGGGGTTGCTCTTGAAAAGAAGGAAGGTCATTTCTTCCTCTGAGATATATGTAAATAAAGAGATGACATTGAGATGAAAAAAGTAAAGTGGAAGTATACCTCAGATGGTTGAGATTTTTCTCAGTAAAGGAAGAGATCAAGTTATTTGCTATAAAAACCTTAGGAAATGAGAAGAAAAGGAACACAACACTAGAGACCCAGCAGAGAGCACCAACTGGCATAAAAACTGACCGATATCCTCATACAGCTGTCTCTGATGTCCCTCAGAATTTCAGGTGTCAAACTGATAAAGCTAGTGAGGCTTATTTAGGATTGGGCACTGGAAAGGTACGTCTACAGAAAGTGAAGCATTCTAGGCCACCAATAGGAGCTTAGTAAAAGCTGATGATCATAGGATCCTGGTTACACAGGGAGGCAAATGAAATCAGCACTAGGGTAACGGGTTGGACGAACAGGAAGACAAAGAAGGTTCATAAAGAGAAAGTGAGAGAGAAAGGAAAAAATACCAAATTCCATAAGAGTGGAAGAGTGAGAGGGTTGGTTGGTTTGTTTGGAGACAGGGTCTCGCTGTCACCCAGACTGCAGTGCAATGGCACGATCTTGGCTCACTGCAACCTCCACATCTTGGGCTTGAACAATCCTCCTGCCTCAGCCTCCCAAGTAGCTGGAATCACAGGCATGCACCACCATGCCTGACTTATTTTTGTTGTTTTTTTTTTTTTTCCGTACATATGAGGTTTCGCCATGTTGCCCAGGCTGGTCTCAAACTCCTGGACTCATGCGATCCATCTGCTTTGGCCTCTCCCAAAGTGCTGGAATTACAGGCATGAGCCACCACACCCTGCCAAAGTCAAAGGTTTTAGAGTTTGAGGTCAGATGTTTTTTGATACAGAGCTTCAAATCATTTTGCCAGAGGCAGTAAGCCACTGACTGGGGCTCAGAAACCCCAACTTTGCTACGGTCCCTTCAAACTGTATGCAGAGAATTCAGAGACAACCAGCTCTAAAAACACACAGGCTCTGGTTCTAGAAAAGTGAAGGCTAGCAACGAATCAACTAGCCCATACAAGAATAAAACATAAAAATATTCCTCCTCCTTTTAAGCTGAACAATTCTATCTCTAAAATTTAAAAATGCATTAATAGGTCAAAAGTCCACAGCAAAGGGAAAAACAGATTATGTGTTATGAGACAGAATGAAAAGTAAACAAATCTGTCAGGCTATTTATAATCCACACGTTAAAAACTTTTAGCATACAATTCTAATACAGCAGGCATAGTTTGTGCTTATAACTTTGGAGAACAACTAGCATAACTTCAAGAAAACGATGTTGCTCAATTTAATGTTAATAAAAAGGTCCACCCATTAGCAATCTCAAAGGGCAAGCTATCACTTATATTTTTAATCTCACTTCTACAATTCTGGGGCTCTTGACACATTATCCAACCCTTCCATCCAGGGAAAGATGGAAAAATTAGCCATGGCAACTTCCTCCGCTACCGCTTTGATCCCACATTTTGCACTTCAAACTCTGGCAAGGTACCACGTTATTTAGGACAGTCTTTTACACTAGTAATTCTGACTACCCTTGCTCCACAAATAAAGGAGGGAGTACTGAGACTAGCACAAGTCTAAATTATATGGAAAATATCAAGTACTCCTAAGGAGTGTTAAGCAGTAACAACAATCGAGAATACAAGCAATTTAAGAAGTTTTGAACTTAAAAAGCTTTTCTCCATTTTAGTCCTGTCTAAATAGAAACAAAGGGCTTGTACAACATGGAATTCTAAAACGTCAGTGGGCAATTTAAGCTAACACTGAGTAAAAGAATAAATCACGTATCCTTGCTTGTACCATTAAGTGATGTCTTACATGTCCTGCATAAAGTCTTCTTTTTTAAAACGAATATAACACTTCCCAATTCTTTCACTAGATCTAGAAAGCCCACGCCCCCACCTCAAAGGTTCAGAGGCCAAAGATTTCCTACAGCCGAAAAAAATGAATGATTTAGATGAACAATCATTTGTCAACACAAGCACCATTCCTCTACTCCGAGGGTCAAGGGGTCAGACTCTGACCTAAACCATCCAAGGCTCCTGGGGACTTGATTCTCTCATCAAAGTGAACAAAATTCACTGGCCTTTGGATAACAGCCCTTTCTTTGTAACTCCAAATGCCGGGCTATCGGGTATTTTCCCAGGCAGAGAGTTTAAAACTTTTAGAGGAGGCAAGAGGGTCGAATCGAGGAAGATGGGGAAGCGACTAAAATGGGAGGGGCGGACGACCCACCCACCTAACGCGAACTGGGCACCGCTTGCAGAGGCGAAGCTCCAGCAACAGCCAGGAAAGGTGGAGGACGGCGGGCGTCGCGAGCCCCTTCCACTGCGTGAGAATGGAGGACCTGCAAAGCCAGGGGCCAACTGGAGGCCTGAATGGGGAGTGCGGGGAGGGAAGAGGGTGGGACGTGGAAAGAAGAGAGCCACAGAGTCGGGCCGAGCACCGTAGGGTCCCGAGCAGCGGCGGGGCAAAGCCGAGGAAGCTTTGCCGGGGGAGGAGACGTCAGTGCTTGCAGCCTCACTCACCTGCCAGACGCTCGCCCAGTGGCCAGAAGTACGAGCGCCGCCTGGGCTTTTCGTCTCCTGCCGGACGCAGCTCCTGCTGCCGCCAGTGCTCCAGGACCGGAGAGTTGAGGGTGGTACAGAAACGGGCAAAGCAGCGACCGGACCCGAGGCCAGGGAGGCGTACATAGGGAGCGCTGGGGCCCGAGAAGGCAACTGCGTTCTTCACCTTCCTCACCAACAGCCAACAACGGTTCCCGGGAACAGCATCGAGCCAACCTCGGCCCGCTGCTCCCGGACCTTAGCCCGCAGGTCCCCCCCCAGCAGCGGCCAGGCTTCCGGCGGCCACACCCCGCCCCCTTGCTACTTGCCCTCCGCCATCTTGTGGGAGGTGGGAAGAATACACTGCGCATGCGTGAGAGGTGGTGCTGGCTTCCCACAGCCCAGGGACTACAGCCTGTTATGCGCAGGCGCAATGGGTGCTGCGCGCAGCTTGCGGGGCACTGCTTCGCGGTTCTGTCCCGTGAGCCATTGCTGCCTAGGCAGCCGAGTCTCAGTCGCCGTACCTACTGTCCTTGTCTGAATTGTGCTGCAGCCCAGTTAATAGATCCTTCTGCACACACTAGTCCGTTATTATTCTGCAAACATCTGTCGAGTGCTCACTATTTGCTACTCCCCGTGCTAGACGCTGATGATGGAAAGATGAATAAAACTCCGTCCCAGCCCCACCGGAGCTCATAAGATAGCGGAGAAACGGAGATGAACAAGTTATTATTTTGTAGCTGCGACCTCTGCTTCCCTACCACCTCTCACTACCACCGGTAGTTTTAATTTAAAAACACCTCTTCTGGGAAATCCTTGTTTGTCTCACACAGTGTGATAAGTTCTTTACCTTACATTACCTCTTCAGTTTCATTTCATTCAACATTAATTAAACAATATCATTTGGGTTTCCGATATATACTAGATACTGTTTCAGGCTCTAGATTTACAGCAATAAGAAATATAATAAACTCATGGAACTTACATTCTAGTGTGAAAGAATAGACAATAAAAGACGGTAAACAAAAGAATGTTTGATGGTGATAAGGAATAGGAAGAGAGCAAACCACACAGAAAGATGATGGACAGAGAGGCGGTGATTAGTGATCTTTCTCCATAGGTGACGTTTAATCTGAACCCTAACTTACCACAGGGGCCCAGGAGCCATTGGAAGATCTGGGGCAAAAGCTTTCAGCAGAGGGAACTACAGAACAGAGCCTGAGGTGGTAGCAAGTCTGACATGAAAGAGGGACAGAAAGAATAGGTGGGATGGACAGTGGGAAGGGGAAGTGGTTGGGGGAGTAAGAGGCCAGATCAGGTAGGGCCTCCGGGTCTTGGTAAGAAGTTGAATTTTATTCAAAATGGCCCTTGTATGTTGTTGACGCTGCCTCCCCTAGCCCCCACTATTCCTCTTCAAACACTTCTAACTCCTGACTGCCTTGCTGCTTTGTATATGTCCCCTTGACTACCTGGAAGACCCTTCCTCTTGTTCTTTAAATGTCTAACTTGTTATCTTTCAAGTTTCAGTTTAAATGTCACCTCAGAAAGGCCATCCTTCCTAAGAATAATAAATTCTCCCCTGCCTTCCTTATTCGCAATCATTGCACCTTATCATTTTTTCCATGGTACTCAGTATGTTTTTAAATGGTCTATTTATTGTTTCTTCACTGCCTCCACACTAAACAGTGGACTCCATAAGAAAGAGAAGACATTTTGTTCACCAATGAACACACACTGCCAAGCACCATGCCTGGCATGGGTGGTTTGTTGCTCAGTGTCTCTTGATTTAAGACAAAGTGGAAGTTTGTCAGAGTCTAACTAGTTGGTGGTGTACTATATTGGTTTCGCTTGGTTTTTAAAATTAAATGCAAGTCACTTCTTATTTATATGTATCCTCAACTAATTTATAAATAGGAACCTTGGAGAGAGCAAATGGGATGGAGAAGGGTGGGTGATGGTGGGGCAGTGGGCAGGGTTTATATTACATATGTTTGTAGTATGGGGAGAAGGAAGGCTTCAAGTTAATGGAATCCCTATTGTATGTGCTGTGAACTCTGTTAGATATGAAATCCTCACCACAGCCCTGCTAGATAATTATCCTCACTATTATACATGGGCAAATTCAGAGAGATTAAGTCCCTTGCCCAAGGTCTCACATTAAGGGATAGTGCTGACCATAAAGTCTATGCCCTTCCCATCTAAAGAAATTGGATTTGGAGACAGGCTTATTCAGTGATTTGATTTTGTGTCATTAGCAGGCTTTCATTAGAGATTTCAGTTTACCCCACTTAAGAGTCCCAGTCATATTACTATCCCTGTATAGGATCTCAAAGGACCTGACTGGAAACTACTGTCATTCTTTTCTTTTGAACTAGAGCAGAGCTCATTTTAGCACTTTCCTTTTAATGTTTTTTTTAAATTCTGTATTTATTTTTATTAATAACTTACATACATTTTCATTAAAGAAGAAATACCATCTAAATGGATACATAGTCTAAATGCTAGCTGCATCCATTGGTTAGGCTTCTCACTGTGCCTAGATGGGACTAGCTCTCCCATCTAGGACCCAGCTGATACCTTTGACCCCCAAAGAGCCCTCTGGAAAAGAGTTATAGGCTCACTGCAACAACCTGTTCTTCCATTGACTTATCAGAATTACACACCATCATTTCCCCTTTAAACGGGATAGCTGCCTCAGGGTGGCTGGGGAGACCTGCCAGGAAGGATGGGTCTGGCATCTTATTTGTGGGGGCCATTTAGTCCTTACACGAGAGAAGAGATTCACTGAACTCGTAACATATGCTCATCAACCAAACCCTATCAGTCCATGTGCAAATAAAGTAGTAGGTAGGAATATATCCTTGAAAACACTTCCCCACCTTCTACCTCACTACAATGTAATCTTTGGAATAAATCCTAGAAACAAGACAAAGTCTTCAGTTTCTATGGTATTTGCTTCTCTTATGGTTACCATCTGTTAGAGACCGAATTGTGCTACTCCAAAAAAAGGTATGTTGAAGTTCTAACTTTCATACCAAAGAATGTACCCTTATTTTGAAATAAAGTTATTGCAGATATAATTAAGATAAAATGAGGTCATACTGCAATAGAGTAGGATAACCCACCATGACTACTGTCCCTTTAAGAAGATGACCACGTGAAGACAGAGACAGAACGTGAGGATGCCAGATGAGGACAAAGACAAATTGGAGTTACGCAGCTACAAGTCAAGGAATGCCGAAGACTGCCAGCAAACCATCAGAAGCTAGGAAGAGGCATGCACGGACTTTCCTACAGGTTTTCGAGGGAACATGGCCCTGTGGACACCTTGATTTTGGATTTATAACTTTCAGAACTCTGAGTCATTAAATGTCTGTTGTTTTAAGCCACCCAATCTGTGGTACTTTGTTGTAACAGCTCTATGAAACTAATACACCATTTTATCTGGTAGGGCCTGAAATAGAGGAAAATGATGTGGGCAGGCAGTAAGAAGCCTTGAGCTACTGCCCCAGTTTGGCAGCAAGCCAGCTGCACAACCTGAAGCCAGTCACTGAACAACAGTTTCCTCATCTGTACAAACAGGAATAATGATAGCCACCCTGCCTACTTCAAAGATCTGCAATAGTAACTAACAAGCATTCCTCCAGTGATGCTGTGACCAAGGTCTGACAGATACTAAGAAACAATTATGTAAGGACAGACTTCCTGCCACAGGGAATTTTACAGTCTGGCTGAGAAAACTAGACACTTTCCTGTGATAAGATAACTAGTATGGGCCAAATGCCAAGTGCGTGGTTTGGATCTTATTCACTATTGATGCTGAAAAAGGGAAGGATCCTGTGGACTGGGGTGGAGAGGGAGACTTCATGAAGGGCCTTAGCAGAAAAGGAATTTATTAGAAGGATATTTGACACCTACAGGATCTTCAGGAACAGCATGCAACATTATGCCCGGGACTAGTCCCAAGAAGCCATCACTGTAGCCACTGCTGGATGCAAATACCAAAACTGAGACTGCCAATACCGCTTGACCCAGAGTGGATGATGCCTCTGCTGCCTCTGGAAAATAGATACAGTTAATATCACTGCCACTACTCTCAACAGAATGGAGAGTCACTTCATATTCACAACATTAGCTTTCAACCTCAAGCCTAGAATGGGGACAAATCATGGGTATAACCTAGTCACACATTAACACTCTAGCTACATGCTGTCCAATAGAAATATAATACAAGCCACATACATAATTTTAAGTTTTCTAATAGCCACATAAGAAAAGTTTAAAAAACAAACAAACAAACAAACAAACAAAAAACCAGCCTCTAATCCCAGCACTTTGGAAGGCCAAGGAGATGGGAAGATTGCTTCAGACCAGGCATTTGAGACCAGCCTGGGTAACATAGTAAGACACTGTCTCTACAAAAAAATATCAGTTGGAAATGGTGGTGCATGCCTGTAGTCCTAGTTACTCTGGAAGGCAAGGCAGGAGGGTCACTTGAGCCCAGGAGTTCCAGGCTGCAGTGAGCTATGATTGTGACACTGCATTCCAACCTGGGTGACAGGGGGAGACCCTGACTCTAAAGCCAAACAAAAACTAGGTGAAGCCAATTTTAATAATATATTTTGTTCAACCCAATATATCCAAAATATTTCAACATGTTGCACTAACCATACGTCAAGTGCTCAGTAGCCACATGTGGCCAGTGGCTACCATATTTGATAGCGCAGCGCTAATAGATAGGAATGCCAGGAAAATGAGTATATGAACTTTTAATTTCCATAGTGAGAGGGGACTTCTGCTTCATGAGGAGGGCAATCTCCTAAACACAGAAAGATGATTCAGACATAGTCTTACAAATGGAAAATAAAGTTGAAGGAAAACCAAGACGGGATTGTAGAGAATGGAAAATGGTAAACTAAGGACATTTAATTTCATCATGTAGTGACTGAGGGCCACTGAAGTTTTGTGAAATGGGGAAGTATTTTGAAAATTTAATAAAAGTACCATGCAGGGGTAGATGATAAATTTAAAAAATGCTTGAAGTTAGAATTTCTGGGCTTAGTTATGTTTTTTATCTGTGCAGCTTTGTACAAGTAGCTTCTCTGGGATTTTCTTCTCATCTTCAGATGTGCTTATAATATCTATCTCAGGCTTGTTGTGTTGTGAGGATTAAATGAAATGGTGCATATGAAAATGACCAGCACCTGGTGCATTATTTAGGGTTCTCCAAAGAAACAAAACAACTAGAATATATATGTAAAATATATATATGAGATTTATTATAAAAATTGGCTCATGTGGTTATAGAAGCCAAGAAATCCCACAATCTGCCATCCGTAAGCTGGAGAACCAGGAAAGCCAGTGGTGTAATTCAGTCTGAGTCTGAAGGCCTGATAATCAGGGTGCTGACAGTATGAATGCCGGTCTGAGTCTGAAAGCTCATAAAACCAGGAGAGGTAATGTTCAAGGCAGGAGAAGATGCTCACCCACATTGGTGAAGGAGATCTTCTTTATTCAGTCTATGAATTCAAATGCTAATCTCCTTCTGAGACACCCTCACAGAGACACCCAGACACGATATTTTATCTCTTATTTGGGCATCCCTTAGCCCAGTCAAATTGACACATAAAATTAGCCATCACACCTGGCAAGCACTCAATAAATGATACTTAAATCTGAATGAATCTGAGTATCTGGTTAGAGGTCTCGATAAATAGTAAGGAGGTTGAATTATTTCCTAAAAGTCAAGAGGAACTCTAGGGTAAAAACCCAGAAAATATGTATTTTAGATATCTTGATACTTGTTTTTTGCCTAGGCCATGTCTTCCTTGAAGCCCTTACTGGTCATCCCTGGCCAGAGGTCATCTCTCCTTCCATGGCTTATTGTTCTCCTTTAGGTAGTATTACATGGCTGTGTGTTGGCCTCATGTCTTGTCTTCTTTACTATGATAGATACATACATGAGGGCATAGGCCATATCTTATTCATATTTGTATTTATCTCCTACAATTTCTTGAATTGAAAGTGTCCAAACAAACAGAAGCTGATGAGTACCATGAGTATTCATTATATTATTCTTACTACTTTTGTGTATGCTTGGAATTTTTCATAATGAAAAGTACTTTCATTTTATTTTATTTTATTTTTTGAGATGGAGTCTCGCTCTGTTGCCCAGGCTGGAGTGCAGTGGCCGGATCTCAGCTCACTGCAAGCTCCGCCTCCCGGGTTTACGCCATTCTCCTGCCTCAGCCTCCCGAGTAGCTGGGACTACAGGCACCGGCCACCTCGCCCGGCTAGTTTTTTGTATTTTTTTAGTAGAGACGGGGTTTCACCATGTTAGCCAGGATGGTCTTGATCTCCTGACCTCGTGATCCGCCCGCCTCGGCCTCCCAAAGTGCTGGGATTACAGGCTTGAGCCACCGCGCCCGGCCGAAAAGTACTTTTAAAAAGACATCCAAGAAACTTCTGCTGCCAAATGGGTGGGGCTAAGTACCAGTATTTACTTCCTTCTCCTCTGGATATTCCACTAAAATATCAGTAGCAGGACTTAATTTTTGGTGAAACCAATGAATGTTAAGTTTCAAGGCTCTTCACTTGCGTGGGTGCTTGCATGGGTCCTGGAAAATGCCTTAGCAATACGTTAATAAGTTTTTGTAAAATCTGCAAAAGTAGTATCTCTTAATGACAATTGGTTAAGGGCATTATCTCTTTCCACTTTGACTTACTGTCTGTCACAGTTCTGTTTTGTCAGGTGGTATTAGAGTAGCTCTAATAACTTTGGGTTCCAGCTAAGGGGAAGTTGAGTTAACATATATTTTTAAAAATTTGGTCAGAGGATATTTATGTGATTCATAGTTATGTCTGTGTCTAGTATCTTATTGATAGCCATCCTAGTGGAGGAATAGCTTCCAGGAGTACTTCTATAGTCCAGTGCCTGACTCTGTCTGCATTCTAACACAATGTGGGGAGGACCAGAGTTTGTGTTGCAATATGAACATGTTCTGTAGCACCTGAACCCAAAGTATGTATAGAGTCAGAAGTTAGTCTATAGAAAATTCTTCCCAACTTTATAGCACATATGGAAAAAAATGTGTAGATATCACAGAAAAAGTAAAGACATGATAGAATTTTTCCCAAATGAGACGACAATCTTAAGAAATCACAAACCATTACTAATAACAAGTTGTCAAGCTGAAAAAAACCTAAACTATCAATAATAAAAAATTTTTGATTAACCATGTTAGAAGAAAGACTGAATTATATTTCTATTCAATCCATTGAATTATAATTAAACAAAATCACCAATTAAAGAGCATCTAAACAAAAAATATAGGACAAAACTACAGAGGTATGTCAGGCAGTAAAATAATGCACTTGTGTTATTTTTCCAGGTTTTGTGATGCTTGTGGATTTTGTGTCAGTATTCTAGATTTATTTTCTCATTCTAAAGAAATATTTACTTTCTCACCTAAATTTATATTCAAACGTTGTATTTTTTTCAAATTCAATGTCTTATCATGGACCTCTGCAATTACAGTTAAAGACATCAACATCCCTCTCTCAGTAATTGGTAGAACTACTAGGCAGAAAATCAGCAACAACAGAATTAATCAATAGGATCTAACAGACATTAATACAACACTCAGTAGAATGCACTTTTTTTTTTTTTGAAGCATCCATGACACACCACATCTTTGGCCAGAAAATAAACTATGCAGAATATGTCCTCTGAGCATAATGAAATTGAATTAGTCATCAATGAGAGAAAGGCAATAGGAGAATCTCTATACACTTGAAAATTACAAGACATCTTCTCTCTCTCCCCCTCCCCCTCCCCCTCCCCCTTCCCCTCCCTCTCCTTCTCCTTCTCCTTCTCCTTCTTCTTGAGATGGAGTTTCACTTTTGTTACCCAGGCTGGAATGCAGTGGCACGATCTCAACTCGCTGCAACCTCTGCCTTTCAGGTTCAAACAATTCTCCTGCCTCAGCCTCCTGAGTAGCTGGGATTACAAGTTCCCGCCATCACACCCGGCTAATTGTTGTATTTTTAGTAGTGACAGGGTTTCACCATGTTGGCCAGGCTTCTCTCGAACTCCTGACCTCAGGTGATCTGCCCACCTTGGCCTCCCAAAGTGCTGGGATTACAGGCATGAGCCACCGCACCTGGGTTAAATGACACACTTCTAAATAATACCTCAGCAAAGAGAAAGTCTCAAAGGAAAGTTTTAAAAAATATACCGAACTGAATGGAAACGTAAATACAACATATCAAAATTGGTGGAATGAAGCTAAGGTGGTGCTGAGAGGGAAATTCATAGCACTAAATGATTACATTCAAAAAAATAAAATGATTACCTTAGAAAAGATCCCAAATTGATCACCTAAGTTTCTACCTCAAGAAAAGCGAAGAGCAAAATAAACCCAAAGCAAGCAGAAGGAAGGAAATAATAAAGATAAAAGCAGAAATCAATAAAATTGAAAAGAATAACAATAGGGAAATCAATGGAACAGGAAGCTGGTTGACAAATCTCTAGCAAGCCTGACAAAATCAAAAGAGAGGGGACACAAATTTCCAGTATCAGTTATGAAACAGAATATAATTATAATTCTTGCAGGTATTAGAAGAATAAAAGGGAATACCATGGACAAGTGTACACTTACAAATTAAACAACTTTAGAAGAAATCCTCAACTTTAGAAGAAATGGACCAATTCTTGAAAAGCATAAATGACCGAAGCTCAAACAAGATGAAACAGAATAGTTCTATGACCATGAAATAAATTGAACTGCCACTAAAATGCTCTGGAAAAAGAAATCTCCAAACCCAGATGGCTTCACTGGAGAACTCTACCAAACTTTCTGAGAAGAATTAGCTCTGATTTTAAACATTCTATTCTAGAGAATAGAAGAAGAGGGAATACTTCTCTACTCACTTTTTGAGGCCAGTATTACTTTGATACCCAAACTAGACAAACACAGTAGAATAAAAGGAAATTACAGACCAATATTTCTCAAAAACTTAGACACTGAAATCCTCAAGAAAACGTTGTTCTTTCTTGGAATCCATGGGGAATTGGTTTCAAGATCTGGAGAATACCAAATTCCACAGATACTTAAGTTTCTTCTATAAAATGGCACAGTGTTTGCATATAATCTAGGTATATCCTCCTGTATATGTTAAATCACCTCTAGATTACTTTATAGACATGCTCTGCTTAATGACAGGAATACATTCTGAGAAATGCATTTGGTGATTTTGTTATTGTGCAAACATCATAGCATGTACTTACACAAGCCTAGATGGCATAGCCTAGGACACACATAGGCTATATGATCTAGCTTATTGCTCCTAAGCTACAAACTTATACAACATGTTACTGCATTGAATACCATAGGCAATTGTAACACAATGGTAGGTATGTGTATATTTAAACATAGAAAAGTTACAGCAAAAATATAGAATTATAATTTTATGAGATCATCATTGTGTATGTGGTCTGTTATTGACTAAAATGTTGCTATGCACTTTGTGATTGTAATACCTAATATGAGGTAAATGCTGTGTAAATAGTTATTATACCATATTGGTTTTTATTTTTATCATTTTCATTGTTATAGTGTTATTTTGTTATTTTTCCAAATATTTTTGATCTGCAGTTGGTTGAATTTATGGATGCAGAACCCACAGATATGGAGGATTTTGACTGTACTAGCAAATCAAACCCAATAATATATTTTTAAAAAATATGACATGGCAAATAGGATTTATCCCAGGTATGCATGGCTAGTTCAATATTAAAAAATCAATCAGTGTGATCTACATTATCTACATATCAACAGGCTACAGAAGAAACTTCATATGTAATCACATCGTTTGATACAGAAAAAGCATTTGACAAAATGCAACACCCATTCATGATGAAACCTCGATCTGTTCCCTGCCCAATAACTGCATAAATGGGAATAAATTTGTGACTATTGGGAATGAGGAATGTTCCATCAGTTGATGAGTGATTTGGCAAGTGTCTGGAAGACCGGAAATGATGGATGAACCAAGGTGGACACGCTCCAATCCAGGACATAAACTGCCTTATGGAGAGGCCCACAGGATGTGGAATTGAGGGAGGCCTCTGCCCAAAAGCTAGTGAGGAATGAGGTTCTTAGTCCAACAGTTCATGGGGAACTCCCTGCCATCAATCATGTGAGAGAGCTTGGAAGTGACTCTCCCAGTCAAGGCTGCAGATGATAGCACAGCCTTGGCTGAAAGCTTTATGAGAGACCTTGAAGCAGGGGCACCTAGGTAAACCAAGCTCAAATCCCTGACCAACAGAAACTTTGAAAAAAAGATACTTCTTGTTATAAGCTGCTAAATCTTGGCATAATTTGGAAGGCAGATATGAGAAGGTGTGAATTCCATTTCCAACACTAATTGAATTAGTAATAGAGCAAGCTTGAAAATCTTTAATTATGACATCAATTATACATGTTTCTTCTTTTTTTGTTTCTCTTGTGCCTGTATCAACATTTCACTCCTGATACACTAAACTTTCCTTCTTTTAAGCTCCACCTATTTCTTAAAGCTTTCCAATTAAAGTGGCTAAATGTAATAATCAACCAGAGACTCTGCGTTTTTCTGTCTAATGACAAAAAAAAAAAAAAAAAAAAAGGAAAATCTTCCATCTGGGTAGAAATTGATAATTAGCCATATCCAATTCCCGGACATCTGGTTTTTAAATGAAACTGAGCATAGCAATGTCTGTTTCCTCGGCATTATTTTACTGAAAGTGCTATGTATTCTTTTAGTACTTAAAGGGACAACACCAATGTAAGTTGAATATCAAGTTACAAAACATTTGTCTCAATTATTTTTCATACTACCAAAATGTTAGCTATTTATCGTAGAAAATTTGGAAACTTCAGAAAATCACAAGAAGAAAGAAAAAAAATCTCACCATTCACGATAAAATTGTCACCATTTTGGTGGTTCTTTTTCAGATTTACTTTAAAATGAAAGGAGTTTCAGAATAACAATATTGCCCTTGACAATAAATCCTCATTTTTAAAAAAGCATATTTTAATGAATAAAATTTAACAAAGAAAACTGAATCATTTATTTCACTGAGATTCACATCAATATCTTGACACAGTTTATGATTTGGCTGATGACATTGATAATCAACCCTAACAAGCATTCTGAGTAGCTCAGGGGACCATCCTATAAGACCAAAGCAGCCCCAGCAGCACGTTGAGAGCAGTGGGGTTCAAGAGAAACAACATACGCTTGGATCCGCTCTCCCTTCATGCTGCTACTGCTCCCCCATCATTTGGGGTTGGGGAGGGATCCAGAGACTTGCACCAAGATCTTTAGTGGACTGGAGCCAGCTTAAAGAACCGAGAGAAAGTCAGTTTAGAGATTTTATGAGTTGGCAGTTACACATAGCTATTATTAAAAATTAAATAAGATAAAATTGCAATTCAATAAATTATATTGAAAGCAAAAGTAATAAACAGTCAAAACTCACCACTTTCAAATCATTTTCTCACATTTAACCATTTCCTATGCTCCTGATGCCATTCCATCTGTTGTATCTGAATGGTGGAAATACTGTACAATGGTCTAGGCACATCTGTTCGAAACACTGAGTTCAATGATGTCACATTGGTAGTTTGAAATTGACCAGAGTGAGAGCATTTACACCAGAGAACTCAAGACATGCTCAAAATCTGGGCTTGTTTTGTTGTTAGTCTAGTGATGGAGAAAATGTTAATGCTGTACATTAAAGTTAAAAGTGTGTCACGTCTATTGCTCTTGCTTTGTGAATAGCACAAAGTTTGAGGAAATATTATTCCAGTATTTAAACACCATTATCAAATTCTCCCGAGTCACTCACATTATTGACAAATAAAGTTCTAACACATATCTTTGTTGTTTCACTTTCATCTTACTCACTAACGACAAAGAAAATATCAGCCAGGATTCTTGTCAAAACTGCACTTGTTTGTTATTTATAATGATATGTTGGCTACAGATACAAAAGTTCAGCAAAAATCAGTGAAACATTCATGAGCAAAAATCATGAGAATTATTGGCTATATGAAATTCACATTAAAGAATATTTTCTGTTTTGCTAGTATTTATGCACTCTGTGCTATATACTTTTTTGTTTTTTTTTTTTTGTTGTTGTTGTTTTTCTTTTTTTTTTGAGATGGAGTCTTGCTCTGTTGCCCAGGCTGGAGTACAATGGCATGATCTTGGCTCACTGCAACCTCTGCCTCTGGGTGCAAGTGATTCTCCTGTCTCAGCCTCCTGAGTAGCTGGGATTACAGGCGTGTGACACCATGCCCGGCTAATTTTTGTATTTTTTTTTAGTAGAGATGGGTTTTCACCATGTTGCCTAGGCTGGTCTTGAACTCCTGACCTCAAGTGATCCACCGGCCTCAGCCTCTCAAAGTGCTGGGAATTACAGGCATAGCCACTGCGCCCAGCCTGTGCTGTATACTCTTCATATCAGTAAAATTTAAAAGAAACTTTAGTAGTATGTGTGTGTGTGTGTGTGTGTGTGTGTGTGTGTGTGTGTGTGTGTGTGTTTCAGAGAGCTGGTTATTAATCCTTTACCAGTGTACTACTGATTAGAAGCAAATGCCTCCTTTTGCCCTGCTCGATTTAGCCACCAGCTAATCCCTTTCAGCAAGGTTTCAGCTGATGAATAAATAGGAAAAGTAAATGAGAGAAAAATAAGAGCTGCAGGAAATAGGCAGAAGAGGGAGGAAGAAGATAAAAGAAAGACAGGAAGGAAAAGGAAGATAAAGTTCTCCCTGACTTGCTTGTGTACATCTTTCTTTCTCTCTATCTTTCACCAGCAGTCAGCAGCTGTCTTTGAGAAAGGAGACAAACCATTGCACAACCCTTTAGGAGTCCTGGAACCACAAATATGTCAGGGATTAACTGGTAAACCCACTCATAAGAGAGCTAAGAAGCCAGCAGTCTCCACCAACAATGACCACAGTGATCTGGGTCAGAGGTTTTTGGTTTTGTTTTTGTTTTTTAAAATTGAGCTGTAATTTATATACAGCAAAATTCACCATTTTAAAGTATAGTTTAATAAGCTTTGACAAATGCAGCCAGTTATGTAACCACCACCACAATCAAGATATAGAACATTTTTGTCATACCCAAATGTTCAGTCAAGCCTATGCGTGGTCAACCCCCTCCCCATTTCCAGCTGCTGGCAACCACTGATTACTTCTCTGTCCCTCTCATTTTGTTTTTTTGCAGACTGTCCTATACCTTATGAGTCCAGCTTCTTTCACTTAGCATAATGTATTGGCGATTCCCCCGTGTTGTTGCATGTTTCAGTATTTCCTGTCTTTTTACGGCATTATATGGATGTACCATCATTTGTTACGCATTTAGTGGCTGAAAAACATTTGGGTGTTTGGGGTGATTATTAATAAATCCATTATAAATATTTGTGTACCGTTTTTTGAGTGGACATATATCTTCATTTCTCTTGAGTAAATACCTAGGAATGGGATTTTTGGGTCATATGGTAAGTGTATGTTTAACTTTATAAGAAATGGCCAATCACATATATTAAATGATGAGCCTCATTTCATGTACATATTTGCCATCTATGTATTTAATTTGTTGAAGTGTTTGTTCAAATTTTTGCCTATTTCTAAATGGGATTTTAAAAACCTCCTGAGTAGAGAGAGCTCTTTATGTATTTTGGAAATATGTCTTTTAATGAATATGTATTTTATAAATATTTTCTCACAGTCTGTAGCTTATATTTTTAACAGTGTCTTTTCAATAGCAGAAGTTTTAAGTTTTAATGAAGTCCAAGTTATCAGTGTTTATTTCTTTTGCGGATCATGTTATAGGTGTATCTAATGAATCTTTGCCTAACCCAAGGTCACAAAATTTTTCTCCTATGACTTTTTCTAAACATGTTATAGGGTGTACATTTAGGTTAATGATCTATTTTTACCTTAATTTTTGTATATGGTACAAGATAAGGTTCAAAGTTCTCTCTTTTTTAGTATATAGATGTCCAGTTGTTCCATAATCATTTTGATTATCATTTAAGACTCTTCTTTCTTCATTGAATTGACTTTGCACCTTTGTTGAAAACCAATTAACCGTATGTATGTATATGGGTTGTGTCAGAATTTTTAAAACAGATTTCTATGCCAGGGGCTCCCAACTACTTTTCTAGGGAGGAAAACTAGTATCTCAGGGAGCCAGACGCTGTTCTCACCAGTTCCGAGAAATGAGTAAATTCCTAAAGCAGGAAGCTTTGAGGGAGGCTCAAGCAGAAGCTTGCTTTACCTTGAACTGAAAGAGACAGGTTATTGTCTGACTACTAACTACCAGGCTCATGGTACTCCTCATGTGCCTGAACACTAGGCAATCCTGAATATGAGGAGACTTTCCTTTTTTTTTTTTTTTTTTTTTTCCAAGAAAGAGACTAAAAAAATGGTAGGCCAACTTGAAAATAATATATGCTTCTAAGGATATAGCCAAAACAGTGAAATGTCGTTTTCTAAAAACTTTGTTATAATTAACTATTATTTATGAAAATCCCATATCATATAAAATTACATGTGCATTTAAGAATGTTCTAGAGTTTTTCTCTCTCACATTTTATTACCTAGTTTTACGTAAGTTCCTTGCATGTGTCTTCGGCATTATAATCTTTGCCAACACTAGAACCACTGCTGGTGTCATCTTACCCTGGTTTTTTCCAAGCACATCAGCTTTGTTTCATTCGATCTGTTATTTGAAACACAGCACTTTTTGAATCCCAGCATGAAGCTGTCTTCAGCAATTTTGTCATAAGCCACAAGTACCTATTTGCATAACATTAAGGGAGTTGGCATTTTTATTCATTTTGAACCCATGCTTTTATGATTTCTACCTCATAATTATTTATAGAGTTTTTTTTAAAACAAACATATTTAGAAATTGTATTGTGCCTCTTCCAGTCTCCCCTTCAAGGAGGATGGGAGAAGAGAAAAGAGGAAGGGAAGGCACTAAAACCCCTAAAACCCAAAGTGCAGGGATGGTGCAAAAGATAAATGAGAAGGCCGGATTGATAAGAGGGTTGAGTCAACACCCAGGTATGCCTTGTGGGTCAAGAGAGTGGGCAGTGGGAGTTGGGTGAAGCACTATTGGCAGCAGGGTGATGGCAGTCTGGGGTCCTAGATGCCAGGGCCCTGGGGTTTCCTCCTTATCTAATGAGGAATTGAACTTATATTTTGAGTGCTCACTGGTGAGTCCTGGGCTTTATTTCTGTTCTCTGACTTGAAGACCTTCCAGCATCCTTATAAAGTGCAAAGCAGTGAGTGAGTAGTTCTTCATTTATGTCTCCATGGATGGCAACTTAGTGCCTATCTCTATGTTCCTGAAGAGGGCTGGGCAGTTTCCTTCCTTCCTTCCTTCCTTCCTTCCTTCCTTCCTTCCTTCCTTCCTTCCTTCCTTTCTTTTTCTTTCTTTTTCTTTCTTTCTCTCTCTCTTTCTTTCTTTTCTTTCTTTCCTTCTCTCTCTCTTTCTTTCTTTTCTTTCTTTCCTTCTCTCTCTCTTTCTTTCTTTCTTTCTCTTTCTTTCTTTTCTTTCTTTCCTTCGCTCTCTCTTTCTCTTTCTTTCCTTTCTTTCCTTCTCTCTTTCTTTCTTTTCTTTCTTTCCTTCTCTCTCTTTCTTTCTTTCTTTCTTTCTTTCTTTCTTTCTTTCTTTCTTTCTTTTTCTTTCTTTTTTGTGGTCTAAGTTTCACACTGCCTTCTGAGTTCCTTTTCACTTCCTTTTGGAAAATGTCTTTTGGCGGTACAGCTGAGCTCACATGGGTCTCCTAAGTCTCTTCTACCCTATTTCAAAGTGTGTGTGTGTGTGTGTGTGTGTGTGTGTGTGTGTGTATTTTCAGTGGGCTTAGGAGCAGATATAGCTGTGTATGTTTGCATTTTGGCATCAGTGTTAGTTCGGAATTCAATCAGAAGACAGATACCACATAGTAATTTGAACATCAGAAATTGGAATAAAGAACTATTAACTTTAACAAAAGATTAGAGTAAGCAGAGATTGGCTAGTCAAAGGTAAAAATAACTTTAAGGCTGAAAGCAACCTAATAGAGAGCAGCCACAACTCAGGGCTGAGCTTGGGCACCAAAGGAAGAGACTTCTCCATCCTGGGCTGAGATCCAGATCCAGATCTCATTGGTAGATGGTGCAACCATGGCTCACTGGATGGAGAAGAGGTTTGCTGAGGTCGTCTGCTGGTGGGACTACCTGGGAATCCACCCTCTGGATTACCAGGGGAAGCTACCCATGGGGAGGTGCCATGCCTTGGATCTCATGGCAAAGCTCCCTGAGAGGACTTTTGGGGAGATATTTCTCGGGAAGTGCTGAGCTTAGGGTACTCCATTGCAAAGCAGCCTGAGAAGGTGATAGGGAACAATGCCCCTAGGGAGGTACCACTTATTGCTGGCTGCTGGACACTGCCATCCCCTGTGCATTGGAGGAGCTGATGCTGTGTAAACCAGTGTGTACTGCAGGAACTTGCTGATAGGTGTATACCAGAAATAGGACAAGAAATCTCTTCTTCCTCCAGTGCCCTTCTAGCACCCTCTACCGACAAACATCATGCTAACTGGCAGAAGAGAGATACTGAGTCTAACTCCATTATTGCAGAGCAAGCAGTGAAGAGTGAATTCAGAATGGATAGGTAATAAATTGATAACTGGCACAGCACCTCATGCCTGAAATGTTTAGGCTTCCTTCTCATTCTCATCTGAAGCCAGTCTGCCTGGAGATGGGGACTTTTTAAGCTCCAAGCCCCATTGTGGGGTACAAACTGCAGGAGAGCCCTGCCTCAAGCCACAGGGGAACTGTGTCATGGGACTAGGGACAACAAAGAAAGTCTTCCTGCTAAAACCAGGAGAGCAGCAGCAGCATCACTAGACGTTGCCCAGGTTTTGGGTGGAAGTTGGATTCTGGTGTGGATTCTGTTGCCATCTGCAGACCAAAGTTTCTGTGTCTGAGTAGAGGTAGGCAACTACTCTAGTTCTCCTTGTATGTAATGCACTTGGTCAGCCAGATGAACGTTGATGATTTCACTTTCGAGCTACACATATAGCAATTCTCTGCCTATCCTTATCTTTGCCATAATAATCTCTTTCAGTCATGTCTCATGATGCCAAACACTACAAACATGACAGTGGTAGTGAACCAGTGTAAAGCAGACTGTCAGGGCCATTCCCATAACATCACTCAGCACAGGTGGTGGGGATTAGGAGGCAGGAAGTAGAGAAGGGTGGTGTTCTGTGCTCCAGGTGTTCTGTGCCTCTGGCCATGGAAACCAAAGATACTTCCAGGTCTCCACAGAATTTCAAGATGGCTCAGGCTGGCTGCCTCAGGACACTGCTCTCAAGAAACACAGCTCCTGGTGACACTTGAAGGTCTTCCAGACAAAGTTCTGTATTCCTTCAGTGTAGCCAATTCATTCACTGTCGAGGAAAAAGTGTTTTTCTGTCCTTAATGTGCCCTACCATCCCCCTACAACCACCCCATTTCCAAAGCGTCCTGGCCTGGTACCCAGTCATAACTTTCCTTCAAGAGCACCTCCCACTTGCTTGGGAATGATGGGTTAGAGGTGATAAAATTATCAGTGATCAAAGAGATTCTATTGCTGCCCTTTTGTCCATCGAAAATAAGCCAAGACCAGCAAGAATGAAGAGTTGCATGAGTCATCAGATGCTACTGAAAATGACAGAATTTGAAACTTCAAAGTAATCCATAAGCTCAATCAAGAAAATACTACATTTTGCCAGGAATAATGCTAAAATTTAGATTTTTTGCTGTTATTAAGAAAAAGAGTAGTATTTTAAAATAAAGCACTTGATTGCACCTAGATCTTTTCTTTCTGTGTAAGATTGCACTAAAACCTATCTGCTGTCTGTATTTGAAGAAATAGTTACAACCTCTCTGCAGCCTTGCTATAGGCGATAGAGACCTCTAGATTAACTTGGAAACTCTAGAGCAGGGGGAACTTTTGACCCTCTTCTCTGGAACCCTGGGAGGAAATCACCCAAAAGTGTGCTCCTTGCCAAACTGAGTAGAAATGGAAGGTTAAGTAGAGAGAAGGCTGGACACAGTGCCTACAGCCTGAACATGGAGGAAGTGCACTGGGCTTTGCAATAGGTCCAGCAATAGGCATGACAGGGGCCATCTCGCCTTGGAGCACAGTGACCTATAGCCCAGGCTCTAGGGTGGGAAGTCCAAAAGATCAATGTGAGGTTGAGTCTACAAGCTTCGCTTGAGCCAGCAGGGGCTGATTGGGGGTGGCCACGGTGGGCCTTTATCACATTTAGACAACAGGCTACAAGTTATCAACTGTAAAACCTTCAGCTGCAGCAAGGACACAAGCACCTGGGACACAGCCAGATGAACCCCTGTATGCAGATATATCCTGAGGGGAAAGAGAAGACGAGAATCCTTGAGAGTGGATAGCAGCTCATGTATTGAATTCGAGCTCCAACTGTACTGAGCTTAAATCTTTAATTTGACTGAATATTTACTCCAAGAGACTAACCTTGAAACTGCATTGACACAGTTAACCTTGAGAGTGACAAGGCTGAGTTTACCTCCAACATTGAAAATGGAAACTTTAAAGTTAAATTGAATTCCACTATACAGAAGTAAACTAAAATACATTTCTTCTCACTTGAGTTGTATATTGTGAATTTTAAATTCATTACACTATCATATTCTCCTTTGAAGTCTGAAATCATTTATGTAGTGTGTACAGCAATGTGACTCAGATGTGAGTTCAGCACTCTTGTATTGGCAGTGTCTGCCACACATAGACCTGGGGCTGATTTCCCATCTCTGTCTCCTACAGAGAGGCTGGAGGGACTTTGTAACTACTCCTTTAAATACAGGCAGCAGATAGGTTTTAGCACAATCTTACAAAGAAAACAAAGACCTAGGTGCAATCAAGTGCCTTATTTCAAAATACTGTTCTTTTTCTTAATAATAATAGCAAAAAGCTAAATTTTAGCATTATCACTAGCAAAATTTAGTATTTTGTTGATTAAGCTTGTGGATTACTTTGAATCTTCAAATTCTATCATTTTCACCAGCATCTGAGGACTCATGCAACTCTTCATTCTTGCTGGCCTTGGCTTATTTTTGATGGGCAAACGGGAGGCAATAGACATGTCTTTGATCACTGATAATTTCACCACCTCCAACCCATCATTCCCAAGCAAGTGGGAGGTGACTTTGCCTCAGAGGCCATAGGACTTCTCATCTTCTCCCAGCTGACAATAGCCAATGATGACACAGTTTCTTCAGAGGCCAGGACACATTACACATCCTATTAATTAAGTTTATATGACCAAAAAAAAAAGCATTTATTAAGCACTGATGGTATGCTAAGTGCCAGCCTGTAAATCATATGTTGAAAAATAGGAGGTTACGTCAAGGAGCTCACTGAGGGAAATAAGATAAGAGAGCAGACTGACAAATACAGCCCAATGAAAGCACTTGCTGAATAATCCAGGTGAAATCTCTCAAATAATATACTGCTTTTCCCTCTCCTTTGATGACTGAGAGGGCAGAGTGAAAAAGAGCAACAAAGAGGCAAAACCAGGGACAAGAATAAGGCAATTAGTCAAGTTGGTGGTATCAAAGCAGGAATGAGAGAACTGTAATGATGGAAAAAATGCTGTAAAAACATTAGGTTGCCGTCTGAGGAAAACTTGTCTGACATGTTTCTTCTCAATCTAGTTTCATCCTTCATTATCATTAGTCAAAGTTCACATTATTGCCCGTGAGAAGTGCCCTTCTCTGATCCTTTCTAATTTGATCTGTGGGAAATCCAGTGGGCTGAAAGCACCGTGACGCATTGTGGGAGGGAGTGGTCTGCTGGTAATGGAGCCGTGTCAATATAGTCAACTATGGCAGAAGAAGTGGGAGCTGGGAGCTAGTAGTTGAGAGACCAGGAAAGCAATGAGACAATAAGAAAGAAAAGCATTATTTCCTTCATTTAAGTGGCAGGAATAAAAGGCTTTAAGAAAATTATTATTTAAGGTAGAAGAGTCTCCTATTTCAGGGCTCTGTCTTTCCCCTGATATTAATTAAACACACACACCCCCCCCACAACCTGCGTTACTTATCTAGTATTCTGAAGAGGAAGACAGGTCAATTACTTTCATAGAGAAATACTTCATGCTGAGACATGCAATGGAGGTTACTTTAAAATATAATAATATTATCATTTGTATATAATTTCATTTTCCAAGTAATAGGTGTTTTCAAATAGAGTTTGCTTTGGCCTAATTCTTCAAAATGCACCTACAGCTAAACAGTGAGTGAGTACAAAGGTGAGTATGTATTAATTCTAAAACTGATTCTATTTATGAGATGTTTTACTTTTTAAAAATGCTTACTGTAGTTTAATATTTATATTTCAAATCCCTTTATTGACCTATACTGTCTCAGTAAAGCATTGATAACATAGCATTAAATTAAACATCTACAATAATTAATATCATAAAGATTATCATAGAGATTACGGCTTTCTTACAAAATGTAGCAGATGGGAGAAAGAGCTGAGGAAAACAAAGCTCTTTTCAAAACATGGTATTTTAAAAACAGTTATTAAAACTGATAGCAAAGAATACAGAGCAGTAGCCTCAAAGTCACTTGTGTGACACCTAATTTCTTATTTTCTTGCAGAAAATGTGCTTACGACCAAAATATTATCTCACAAATTAGTCCACAGTACTTATATAAAGATGAAGCAGAACCTTTTAGCAAAATTTTACCATGAGGAACTACCCTGATGTATTGTTTCTGGGTCCAGTGCCCCAAATCCCAATTATGGAACTGCTTTTCAGGTGCTTTGTTTCAGGTGCTAAACAAAGAGGACACTGGATCTGCCTTTGTAAGAAAACAAAAGGCTGTGGCTGGAGACATGTGATGCCCATCATTGCTCCTGCTGGCCGGAGGCAGAAAGGACCAGGGGAAGGAAGAAGGGACAAGGGCTGCATTACTTAGAAACATCAAATTCTGATGCTGGGAATTTAGGAAAAGCAGCCATAGAGAGCCTGGAATTTCTCTTTCTCTGTGTTTTTTTCCTTTTCTTTTTACTCTAAAAAATTGGTATATAATAAATGTACATATCTTGGGGTACATGTGATAATTTAATACATTTATGTAATTTCAAAAGATCAAATCAGTATAACTGGAATAGTCCTCACCTTAAATATTTGTCTTTTCTTTACGCTAGAAACATTCAAATTATTCTCCTCTAGCTATTTTGAAATGTACAATAGATTATTGTTAACTATAGTCATCCTACTGGTCTATCAAATACTGGATCTATTTCCGCTACCAAACTGTATATTTGTTCCCATTAATCAAACTCTCTGTGCTTCCTGAAACAAGGGCATCTAACCAGACCTTGGATAGACTCTTGTTCTGGGCTGAAAAGCTTGAAGAAGGGAGAGTAGCTGCAAGGACGGCAGCATTGGAGTGGTTTAGTCTTTCAGTTCTGCCTCTAGCTCCTTAGCTGAAAGCTTTTTCTTTGCCTTTAGAGGAACAAAGATCTCTGGGTCCTTAAGGTCCCCAGGGAACCATTTGGTCCTCACAGCACAAATCATCCAGTGCAGCATTTGGCTAAAACTACCAAAGCGTCAGAAGGGTCAAAGTGATTCTGAAAATTAAGGCAAATCATCTAAATAATTCTACCAAAATTGTACTTTTGTTCAAACACATAGATGGCTGAGGCAGAAGTGGTCCTTTTGGCTTATCTTAGACAGCAATGAAAATTATTTACATCATTTGGTAGGTTTAGATGAGAATTAAAATATACATTTTTTGAAAAAGTATATTAATGTAGATGAAACTATTGGAATACATTTACCCATAGTATTTCTCAAGAGCAGATGACAATGTCTAAAAGACAGATTCTGATGGCAAGATTGTAGAGTGCCGTGTGAAATCTGTACATATCTTAACCTCAGGGGTATTAGTCATAATAGTGACCTACTTCACTGGGTTGTTAGGACATATGTAATATTCTGGGTAAAAGGAAGGAGATTCTTTGAGCCAACCAGTGTGTCTAACCTTCCCAGAATCCCATGATAACTTTCTTAATTTTCTCTTTTGGTTTATTTGACTGAAGTTAATGTTGAGACAAGATATATTCTAATCTATATCAAAAGAGTTTAGAACTCATGGGCCCAAGAGTTTAGAGCTAATACTAATGCAAATTACCTACATCATTCCATTGAATATCAGAACAGCCAAAGCTGCAAATAGTTGGCAAGAGAATGAAGGGCCTGTCCCAGAAGAATGCTCTGCTTCACCCTCTACCAAGGACAAATTCTTCAGTGGAGCATATCAGCTGCCACAGGAAAACAGAAGCAAAGTATGTCAGTGAGTCTAGAACCCATGCTGCTCCAACTCGAAAGTACATTGGTGTTTGTTGAAAGCTCATTGTGGCATTGTTGGCTATGATCAAGTTCTCATGGTAAAAGAAAAATAGTATCTTTTTGTCAGAAAAGAGTGTTTGTAATAAATATGATACATTTAAACTTGGATTTTCTTGTGGAAAATAGACTACTTTCTTTTAAAGGATAGCACTAAGTTAAATTAATTTGTGTATCTATAAAATGAGCTTCTTCATTTGTACATTCAATGACTCTAGCTGATTTTCCCAAAATATATCACACAGTGAAACATTCCCACCAAGCTAAGAATAGAAATGAGCTGTTAGTAAGAGGAATAATGGTGAGAAGTAGACCTGCCAAGACTGAATAATTAAAAATGATCCAGAATTGAAAAAAGCAGAGTATTTTCCCCCACCTCCTTATGTTACAACATCTTACAACAGTAGCACAAATGCTTCTGTGATTTACAATGAAAATGGCAGAATTCCTTAGGCCAAGGGACTTAAAATATAAATTCTTCCCCTACTTTCCATACTGGGGCCATAGTGGGACAGATGCAGCTCTCTTGTCCTCTGACTTTTTCAAATACAGATAATAAGTCTTTATTTTTATTTATTTATTTTTGAGGGAGAGTCTCGCTGTGTTTCCCAGGCTAGTCTTGAACTCCTTGGCTCCAGCGATCCCCCTGCTTCAGCCTCCCAAAGTGCTGGATTTACAGATGTGAGCTATCACACTCAGCTCACCCTTCTTGTTTTTAGTAAGTAAAGTGAAAGCTTTTTATAAAAAGAATGTTGCTTAGCTATTCTCATCTCTAGTAAAGATGGAGAGATAGTAATATAATTCAGCTTCATCAGAAGGAGTTTAGGGTGAGCTAGGAAGAATTTCCTGCATCCAGAAGTGATGAGGCACAGAATAGCTCCCGATGATTGTGCTTTTCCTGACCCTGAAAGAATTTGCAGATAATGATACAGCATGTATTTGGTGGGGTGGTAAGCGTAGTAATGGGATCAGGAATGCAGAATATTAGTTATGGGATAACAGGCTGCTTAGTTGCTAAGGAATCCTAAAAATAGGGCATGAGTGACTAGCTGAGATGGGTGGGGAGGAATGGATGGTTTCCTGGGTTTCACTGGGTGCCCAGATCTGACAAAGACAATGCAGAGCTGCTTTCTGCAGCTGCGGAGATCGAGCAGCAAGCGTGGATAGCCAAATCTGAATCCTAACTATCTTGCAGAGCTATTCTTAACAATGGCCTAGCTTTCTTTCAGTGCAGGCCAGCCCCAACACACACATTCCTCAGACTCACAGTAAAGTCTTGAGGCTTGGGTTCTTGGGGAGAACAGAGGTCCACAGTTCCTCCAACAACAGTGCCCATATGCACATCCCCTCTTCCAGCCCCATCTAATTTTCAGATGAATTCCCCAGCTTGGGGAATGTTTGGGTAACAGACTCCCACCCATCATTCCACAGTGTGAAAAGCTGACTATTTGCACACTGTGATGAGAGAAATCTAACAGGTGAAAAAAGGGTGGATGATTTTATTTTGAAGCAACGTTGTGTTTGTTGTCATCCTGGACAAGTTGACCTCTGCAGAACTTTTTGTTTTGAAGACTCCCCGAAACTATTTTAAGCAAAGTTCATGGCTTATCAAGTAAATGAACAAACTCCCTAGGGAATAATGTGTTAGAAAATCTGCCTGCCCATTTCCCACATCCTCTAACTGACAACCTATCAATGCTGTGCTACTTGTTTCCTCTGAGACAGGTTCTACTAAGAATTGTGGCTTTCATTTGCTTGGTGGGATTTAAAAAATTTTCTGATGTTGTTATAACAAAGGGCTTTGCTCATTTTTCTTTTAGTCGATGATAAAACGTGGTAGAAATGATATTTGGCTGCTGTGTGGACACCAGGGAGATGGCAGGAAAACGAAGAGAGTAGAGGAGACCTGGAGGAGGACATCAGCAGAGGAAAGGAAACCTAGCTCTCTTGCCTTGAGCAAGTGTCGCTGTAGGACAGAGAAGGTTGGGTTCGTGCTCTCTAGATCCCTTTGATGTCTTTGTCTATTCTTTTAAAAAGCTGGCTCAAAGGAAGAAAGCTAAGGGCTCTGTTTCTAAAGATTTCTATTTCACCCGTTTTAGCAATATTATTAGTTCACGGGCTTGGAGACTTAGTAAGTGACTTTGGTTTGTGGGATTATACAAAGGACATCCCAACCCAAAGGAAAAAATCTTTCCCCAAACTTTCATTGAGATTCACTGCTTTATTAAGACATTAACTTTTCCCGGAAGGCTCTGTTTAATTTAGAAAGAAGAAAAGAAAAAACCTTGGTCGGGAAGAACCGTTATATCATTACCAGACATTATAATGTGATGACTAGCCAACAGAATATAGGACACGGAACAGGTGGGTTCTTTTCTATTTTAAATATGAAACATAATTTAGGTTTAGTAAATTTTACCCTTTTAGTGTACAGTGTTGCAAGTGTTGACAAACATGTATAGTCATGTAACCACCACCACAATCAAGATAAGGAGCAGTTTTCATCACATCAAAAAAGTTTTACTTATATCAGGATAATATCAGATATTATCCATATCCCTTCTGGTTAAACCCTTCCCCAATCCCTAGTGACAACTGATCTCTTTTCTGTTCCCCTAGGGTTATCTTTTCCAGGCAATGTCATATATATGGGCTCATACAATATGTAGCCCTTTTAATCTGTTTTTTTGACTTAGCATACATATTTGAAATCTATCCATGTTCTTTTGTGTTTTAATAGTTTGTCCCTTTTTTACTGCTGATTATTATGTCACTGTAGGGATGCACTAGAATTTATTTATTCATTCCCCAGTTAAGGGACTGCTATGGAATGACTTCTGTCCCCTGCAGATTCACATGTTGAAACCCTAACTCCCAAAATGACTGGATTTGGATAGGTCCTTTAGGAGGCAATAAAGGTTAAATGAGGTCATAAAGGTGGGGCCCTAACCCAATAAGGTTGGAGCCCTTATAAGAAGAGGAAGAGACATCAGGTCCCTCTCTCTGCAAGCACACAGACTAAGTAGGAGAGGTTACAGGAGCACACAGTGAAAAGGCAGCTCTCTGCAAGCCAGGAAAAGAGCCCTTGCCAGAAATCAAATTGACTGGCACCTTAATCTTGAACTTCCAGTCTCCAGAGCTGTAAGTAGTTAAATTTCTGTTGTTTAAGTCATCCAGTCTGTGGTATTTTGTTATAGCAACCCAAGCAGCCTAGTGGTCATAAGGAAAAATCTAGCTAGGATTCTAGTCACTATGAGTTACTAATAAGTAATAGTCACTTGATAACTTAGTCATGCCGTAAATGGAGTGGCCATGGTGGCTAGTCTCTGCCATTTAGTGAGCTAGATAAAGATGAGTGAGAATAAATGAGGGCCCACAGCTGGAACATAATGGAGAAAAATGGAGGAAAAGCCAGAATGAGAAAAGATGACTTACTTGGCAGACATCATAATAATGCTACTAACTGCTGCTTATTTTAATGGGTAGTTTTGCCTAAACCGATTCAGCAGTGTAAATACTTAATTCTTTCCTTCTACCAAGTGGGAGAAAAGAACTTAGTCTCTCTCAAGGGGACTTTCAGGGAGTCCTCCTTGGATAAAAGATGTTTAAGAAAGAGGCCATTTCCTGGAGTGTTTGTTAAAAAGCAAGTTCCAAGTCAAGGCCCTACCTGCAGGGAAATGTAGAAATCTGCAGTTTTTAAAAGTCAGATAATTCTGATGCAGATAGTCCTAGAATTTGATTTTCAAAAACAGTTTTTCAGAAATGTTTGATGTTTTCACTGTACCACTTGTATACATTGAGCAAAATGCCACATTGTAATTATATCATGACTTAGATTCAGGTCCTACTTTCCATAAAGATGCATAATACCTATTTGTACATTTATATATTTGTACATACAAATAGCATACAGACCGTGATCATTTATTGCAGTATATTTATGTGGAGAAACCCAGACACATTGCTATTACTGAGACAAATGTATCTAAAGGTAGAGCATTGCCCTTTCGGAATCCATGGATTTCTGTGCTTAAAATCCTTCAGTCAAATCATAGATGTCAGGGCTGCTAAATGTACATCCTTTCACACCTTTTAGTGGGTTGAACCCTGAAAGGCGAGAGTTCCTGTGGGCGTCACTATAGGGTGTCAGAGGAAGACAACTGTCCTTGGCTTCTGGTCAAGAATCTGCAATGAAAAATGAATGTTTCAGTACTTCTGAATAGTCTGCTTAATAATTTCGAAAGCAGAATGCACCTCTCTGATGCTCACTAAACATTTTTGGCAAGTAATTGAAACACATTTATCTTCTCTGACATTACCTAATGGAGCTATCTACTTTCCTGGAACATGCTGAAACTGACAGGCTAAAATATGTGCATTTTGCACTCTACAATAAGGTTTGTGTGTGTCCCACAGATGGAAGTAGCCCACCTTGGGCACCCAGCCTGAAAAGTGAAACTAATGAGTTCTCTAGTAGCTCTTCAGTAGGGTGTCCATTATTTTAACCTCTGAGATCTGAATAAGGTATCAGATCTTTTAGGGCTGGACTCTGGGCATTAAAAAAGTTTTAATTTAAGCCTATCAAAATATATTCCAGTTAAAAAAAATTTCATTTTAAATTGAGTGTGAAGGGAAACAGAAGTTAATTAAAAGGAATACTGTATGTGCTGTAACCATGTTTTAATTCCTGAACCCTGAGAAAGAAGTGATAGTAGAAAAATATGACTTATTGGGACACTTATATAAACAACTTTAAAATTAGAATTAGAGTCTGTGATGATGATAATGATAATGATAATGAAGAATAAGAAGAAGAAAAAGAATTGATCACTTTTTTTGGTTCATAACATGTTAAGAAAGTCTCATTAGAAATACACGGTCTTCAAATAAAGAAAAAAAATTTAAAAAGTAGGGAACAGTTAAAGAAAGGCAGAATCCAGGACCTCTGCTTACATTTCATCAGCCCTCAAATTTATCCAAGAAATGGCACAAATCTTGGAAAGGAAAGGTGAAGGTGTGAGTTTTCATGGGTGCAGTCAAGTATGTACAGGCTCCTTCTAACTACTTGAAGAGAGATAATTCTAGGGGACAGGCTGCTTTCACTGTAGGGGCATGTTCACTACTCTGATTAAAAAGCTTGGCACGGCAAAGTTTCCAAAACCTGTCTTTACTAATTCATACCTCCCAGTTGAACACCCAACACTGTCAGCCAAGTTTTTCATTACAAGAAAGGTGATAAAATCAAATATTGTTAAGATGGGCTCTTCATATGAAAACCTATTTGGATTTGATTCAGTTTCACAGAATTTCTGAACATCTATTGAAAACTCTGAGTAATCAAGAGTTGCAGATGGATATAAATATATCCATCATCAACTGTGAAAAGTGCAGCAAATATATGTTGTTTACGCTCTGGGATTCTTGTCTTTTAAGATGCGTTGCAAATATTACATGTTATATTTTAGAGTTAGGGTTTGAGAGGAATCAGAGGAGACATGGTTAAAGCCAGTCAATATATTTTGAATTGTGACTGTTCTCATCCAAGAACCAAAAGGGGTTCCCTGGGGCAGTCTTTGAACTCTTATTTTCAATTTTTGCTTAGAAAGTATTTATTTTCACTACTCAAAGAGAAAAAAAAGAAGATTTTTTATTTCTACCCCTTCCCAAAGCTTAGGCCACTGGCTGTCCTTTCCCCTATCAGAGTCCACTATTGGTCTAGCACACTCAAAATCTGTTAAAGTGACTATATGAAAACACGGAAAAATGGGTAGGATATAATAATAAGTTAAAGAAATTCAGGTTCTGGCTGGACATGGTAATTCATATCTGTAATCCCAGCACTTTGGGAGGCTGAGATGGGAGGATTGCTTGAGCCCAGGAGTTCAAGACCAGCCTGGGCAACATTGAGAGACTCCATCTCCATGAAGAAATTTGAAAAATTAGCCAGGCATTGGTGGTGCATGCCTGTAGTCTCAGCTATTCAGGAGGCAGAGGTGAAAAGATTGCTTGAGCTCAGGAATTTGAGGCTTTAGTGAGTGAGCTATGATTGTACCACTGCACTGAAGCCTGCATGATAGAGTGAGATCCTGCCAAAAAGAGAGAAAGAAAGCCAGGTTTAATATTGGATTCATGAAATCATTATAATAATGTTGAAATTATCTATATATGCAGCTAAAACTTGAAGGAGACGTGGAAAATGAAGCCAAATGATTCATTGGAAAGTGAGATTTGAGATGAATAATTTTTATTCTAAATTTTCAATGCTGTTATTATGTTGCTTGCAAAAAAAAATAACATTCTTTTAAAAATCTGATTGACGCTTGGAGTTGCCAAGATGGCCGAATAGGAATAGCTCTGGTCTGCAGCTCTCAGCATGATTGACACAGAAGACGGGTAATTTCTGCGTTTCCAATTGAGGTACCTGGTTCATTTCATTGGGACTGGTTGGACTGTGGGTGCAGCCCATGGAGGACGAGCTGAAGCAGGGCGGGATGTTGGCTCACCCAGGAAGTGCAAGGGGTCAGGGGATTTCCCTTCCTAGCCAAGGGAAGCCATGACAGACTACCTGGAAAAATGGGACACTCCCCACCCAAATACTGTGCTTTTTCCAAGGTCTTAGCAACTGGCAGACAAGTTGATTCTCTCCCGTGCCTGGCTCAGCAGGTCCCATGCCCATGGAGCCCTGCTCACTGCCAGTGCAGCAGTCTGAGATCAATCTGTGAGGCGGCAACCTGGCTGGGGAGGGGTGTCTGCCATTGCTGAGGCTTGAGAAGGTAAACAAAGTGGCCAGGAAGCTAGAACTGGGCAGAGCCTACCACTGCTCAACAAGCCTATTGCCTCTAGATGCCACCTCTGTGGGCAGGGCATAGCTGGACAAAAGGCAGCAGACAACTTCTGCAGACTTAAATGACCCTCTCTGACAGCTCTGAAGAGAGCAGTGGTTCTCCCAGCATGGCATTTGAGCTCTGAGAACAGACATGCTGCTTCCTCAAGTGGGTCCCTCACCCCTGTGTAGCCTAACTGGGAGACACCCAGTAGGGGCCAATAGACACCTTTTATAGGTGGCTGCCCCTCTGGGACGAAGCTTCCAGAGGAAGGATCAGGCAGCAATATTTGCTGTTCTGCAATATTTGCTGTTCTACAGCCTCTGATGATGATACCCAGGCAAACAAGGTCTGGAGTGGAACTCCAGCAAATGCCAACAGACCTGCAGCTGAGGGACCTGACTGTTAGAAGGAAAACTAACAAACAGAAAGGAATAGCATCGACATCAACAAAAAGGTCATCTACACCAAAACCCCATCTGTAGCTCACCAACCTCAAAGACCAAAGGTAGATAAAACCACAAAGATGGGGAGAAACCAGAGCAGAAAAGCTGACAACTCTAAAAATCAGAGTGCCTCTTCTCCTCCAAGGGATCACAACTCCTTGCCAGCAATGGAACAAAGCTGAACGGAGAATGAATTTGACAAGTTGACAGAAGCAGGCTTCAGAAGGTCGGTAATAACAAACTTCTCCAAGCTAAAGGAGGATGTTCAAACCCATTGCAAGGAAGCTACAAACCTTGAAAAAAGATTAGATGAATAGCTAACTAGAATAAACAGTGTAGAGAAGACCTTAAATGACCTGATGGAGCTGAAAACCATGGCATTAGAACTTCGTGATGCATGCACAAGCTTCAATAGCTGATTCGATCAAGTGGAAGAAAGGGTATCAGTGATTGAAGATCAAATTAGTGAAATGAAGTGAGAAGAGAGGTTAGAGAAAAAAGATAAAAAGAAACAAACAAAGCCTCCAAGAAATATGGGACTATGCGAAAAGACCTAATCTAAGTTTGATTGGTGTACCTGAAAGTGATAGGGAGAATGGAACTAAGTTGGAAAACACTCTTCAGGATATTATCCAGGAGAACTTCCCCAAACTAGCAAGGCAGGCCAACATTCAAATTTAGGAAATACAGAGAACACCACAAAGTACTCTCAAAATAAGCAACCACAAGACACATAATTGTCAGATTCACCGAGGTTGAAATAAAGGAAAAAGTGTTAAGGGCAGCCAGAGAGAAAGGTTGAGTTACCCACAAAGGGAAGCCCATCAGACTAACAGTGGATTTCTCAGCAGAAACCAGAAGAAAGTGGGGGCCAATGTTCAACATTCTGAAGGAAAAGAATTTTCAACCCACAATTTCATATTCAGTCAAACTAAGCTTCATAAGCAAAGGAGAAATAAAATCTTTTACAAACAAGCAAATGCTGAGAGATTTTGTCACCACCAGGCCTGCCTTACAAGAGCTTCTGAAGAAAGCACTAAATGTGGAAAGAAACAACCAGTATCAGCCACTGCAAAAACATACCAAATTGTAAAGACCACTGATGCTATAAAGACACTGCATAAATTAACAGACAAGATAAACAGTGAACATCATAATGACAGGATCAAATTCACACATAACAATATTAACCTTAAATGTAAATGGCTAAATGCTCCAATTAAAAGACACAGACTGGCAAATTGGATAAAGAGTCAAGACCCATCAGTGTGCTGTACTCAGGACACCCATCTTGCATGCAAAGACGCACATAGGCTCAAAATAAAGGGATGGAGGACGATCTACCAAGCGAATGGAAAGAAAAAAAAAAGTAGGGATTGCAATCCTAGTCTCTGAAAAAACAGACTTTAAACCAACAAAATCAAAAAAGAAAAAGAAGACCATTAGAGAATGGTAAAGAGATCAATTCAACAAGAAAAGTTAACTATCCTAAATATATATGCACCCAATACAGGAGCACCCAGATTCATAAAGCAAGTCCTTAGAGACCTACAAAGAGACTTAGACTCCCACACAATAATAATGGGAGACTTTAATACCCCACTGTCAATATTAGACAGATCAATGAGACAGAAGGTTAACAAGGATATACAGGACCTGAACTCAGCTCTGCACCAAGTGGACCTAATAAACATCTATGGAACTCTCCACCACAAATCAATGGAATATACATTCTTTTCAGTACCACATAGCACTTATTCTAAAATTGATCACATAATTGGAAGTAAAGCAAATGTAAAAGAACAGAAATCACAGCAAACTGTCTCTCAGACCACAGTGCAATCAAATTAGAACTCAGGATTAAGAAACTCAATCAAAACTGCTCAACTACATGGAAACTGAACAACTTGCTGCTGAATGACTACTGGGTAAATAATGAAATGAAGGCAGAAATAAAGATGTTCTTTGAAACCAATGAGAGAAAAGACACAATGTACCAGAAACTCTGGGAACATTTAAAGCAGAGTGTAGAGGGAAATTTATAGCACTAAATGCCCACAAGAGAAAGCAGAAAAGATCTAAAATCAACACCCTAACATCATGATTAAAAGAACTAGAGAAGCAAGAGCAAACAAATTCAAAAGCTAGAAGAAGGCAAGAAATAACTAAGATCAGAGCAGAACTGAAACAGATAGAGACACAAAAAGTCCTTCAAAAAATCAATGAATCCAGGAGCTGGTTTTTTGAAAAGATCAACAAAATTGATAGACCACTAGCAAGACTAATAAAGAAGAAAAGAGAGAAGAATCAAATAGATGCAATAAAAAATGATTAAGGGTGATAAATGATCACCACCAATTCCATAGAAATACAAACTACCATCAGTTAATACTATAAACACCTCTATGCAAATAAACTAGAAAATCTAGAAGAAATAGATAAATTCCTGGACACATACACTCTCCCAAGACTAAACCAGGAAGAAGTTGAATCTCTGAATAGACCAATAATACATTCTGAAATTGAGGCAATAATTAATAGCCTACCAACCAAAGAAAGTCCAGGACCAGATGGATTCACAGCCGAATTCTACCAGAGGTACAAAAGGAGCTGGTACCATTCCTTCTGAAACTATTCCAATCAATAGAAAAACAGGGAATCCTCCCTAACTGGTTTTATTTTTTTTTTTTCTTTTTTATTTTTATTTTTTTAATTATACTTTAAGTTCTAGGGTACATGTGCATAACGTGCAGGTTACATATGTATACATGTGCCATGTTGG
>NC_045437.1:109211084-109379349 GCF_002776525.5 Piliocolobus tephrosceles | reverse complement strand
TTGGTTCCATTTTCCCCCTCACTTTCAGGCACCCCAATCAGACGTAGATTTGGTCTTTTGACATAATCCCATACTTCTTGCAGGCTTTGTTCATTTCTTTTTCTTCTTTTTTCTTTTGGTTTCTCTTCTCGCTTCATTTCATTCATTTGATCCTCAATCGCTGATACTCTTTCTTCCAGTTGATCGAGTCGGTTACTGAAGCTTGTGCATTTGTCACGTATTTCTCGTGACATGGTTTTCATCTCTGTCGTTTCGTTTATGACCTTCTCTGCATTAATTAGTCTAGCTGTCAATTCTTCCACTTTTTTTTCAAGATTTTTAGTTTCTTTGCGCTGGGTACGTAATTCCTCCTTTAGCTCTGAGAGGTTTGATGGACTGAAGCCTTCTTCTCTCATCTCATCAAAATCATTCTCTGACCAGCTTTCATCCGTTGCTGGCGATGGGCTGTGCTCCTTTGCAGGAGGAGATGCGCTCTTATTTTTTGAATTTCCAGCTTTTCTGCCCTGCTTGTTCCCCATCTTTGTGGTTTTATCTGTCTCTGGTCTTTGATGATGGTGACGTACTGATGGGGTTTTGATTTAGGTGTCCTTCCTGTTTGATAGGTTTCCTTCTGACTGTCAGGACCCTCAGCTATAGGTCTGTTGGAGATTGCTTGAGGTCCACTCCAGACCCTGTTTGCCTGGGTATCAGCAGCAGAGGTTGCAGAAGATAGAATATTGCTGAACAGCGAGTGCACCTGTCTGATTCTTGCTTTGGAAGCTTCCTCTCAGGGGTGTACTCCACCCTGTGAGGTGTGGGGTGTCAGACTGCCCCTAGTGGGGGATGTCTCCCAGTTAGGCTACTCAGGGGTCAGTGACCCACTTGAGCAGGCAGACTGCCCCTTCTCAGATCTCAACCTCCGTGTTGGGAGATCCCCTGCTCTCTTCAAAGCTGTCAGACAGAGTCGTTCGCGTTTCACAGGCTTCTACTCCTTTAGCTGAGCCCTGTCCCCAGAGGCGCAGTCTACAGAGACAGGCAGGTTTCCTTGAGCTGCTGTGAGCTCCACCCAGTTCCAGCTTCCCAGCGGCTTTAGTTACCTACTTAAGCCTCAGCGATGGCGGGCGCCCCTCCCCCAGCCTCGCTGCTGCCTTGCGGTTAGATTGCCGCAGACTGCTGTGTTAGCAAGGAGAGAGGCTCCGTGGGCGTGGGACCCTCCCGGCCAGGTGTGGGATACAATCTCCGGTGTGCCGGTGTTACAGCGCAGTATTGGGGTGGGAGTTACCCGATTTTCCAGGTGTTGTGTGTCTCAGTTCCCCTGGCTAGGAAAAGGGACTCCCTTCCCCCTCGCGCTTCCCAGGTGAGGCGATGCCTCGCCCTGCTTCAGCTCTCGCTGGTCGGGCTGCAGCAGCTGACCAGCACCGATTGTCTGGCACTCCCGAGTGAGATGACCCCAGTACCTCAGTTGAAAATGCAGAAATCGCCGGTCTTCTGTGTCGCTCGCGCTGGGAGTTGGAGACTGAAGCTGCTCCTATTCGGCCATCTTGCTCCGCCCTCCCCTAACTGGTTTTATGAGGCCAACATCATCCTGATACGAAAACTTGGCAGAGACATAACAAAACAAGAGAATTTTAGACCAATATCCCTGAAGAACACTGATGAGAAAATCCTCAATAAAATACTGGCAAACCGAATCTAGCAGCACATCAAAAAGTTTATCCACCACGATCAAGTCAGCTTCATCCTTGGGATGCAAGGCTGGTTCAACATACACAAATCAATAAATGTAATCTATCACATAAACAGAACTAATGACAAAAACCACATGATTATCTCAACAGATGCAGAAAAGACCTTTGACAAAATTCAACAGCCCTTAATGCTAAAAACTCTCAATAAACTAGGTATTGATGCAACATATCTCAAAATAATAAGAGCAATTTATGACATACCCACAGCCAATATCATACTGAATGGGTAAAAGCTGGAAGCATTCCCTTTGAAAACTGGCACAAGACAAGGATGCCCTCTCTCATGACTCCTATTCAACATATTGTTGGAAGTTCTGGCCAGGGCAATCAGGCAATAGAGAGAAATACAGGGTATTCAATTAGGAAAAGAGGAAGTCAAATTGTCCCTCTTTGCAGATGACATGATTGTATATTTAGAAAACCCCATCGTCTCAGCCCAAAATCTCCTGAAGCTGATAAGCAACTTCAGCAAAGTCTCAGGATACAAAATGAATGTGCAAAAATCACAAGCATTCTTATGCACCATTAATAGACAAACAGCCAAATCATGAGTGAACTCCCATTCACAATTGCTTCAAAGAGAATAAAATACCTAGGAATCCAACTTACAAGGGATGTGAAAGACTGCTTCAAGAAGAACTACAAACCACTGCTCAATGAAATTAAAGAGCCGGGCGCGGTGGCTCAAGCCTGTAATCCCAGCACTTTGGGAGGCCGAGACGGGCGGATCATGAGGTCAGGAGATCGAGAGCATCCTGGCTAACACGGTGAAACCCCGTCTCTACTAAAAATACAAAAAAACTAGCCGGGCGAGGTGGTGGGCGCCTGTAGTCCCAGCTACTCCGGAGGCTGAGGCAGGAGAATGGCGTGAACCCGGGAGGCGGAGCTTGCAGTGAGCTGAGATCCGGCCACTGCACTCCAGCCCAGGAGACACAGCAAGACTCCGTCTCAAAAAAAAAAAAAAAAAAAAAAAAAAGAAATTAAAGAGGACACAAACAAATGGAAGACTATTTCATGCTCATGGATAGGAAGAATCAATATCGTGAAAATGGCCATACTGTCCAAGGTAATTTATACATTCAATGCCATCTCCATCAAGCTACCAATTACTTTCTTCACAAAATTGGAAAAAACTACTTTCAAGTTCATACGGAACCAAAAAAGAGCCCGCATTGCCAAGACAATCCTAAACAAAAAGTACTAAGTTGGAGGCATCATGCCATCTGCCTTCAAGCTATACTACAAGGCTACAGTAACCAAAACAGCATGGTACTGGTACCAAAACAGATATATAGACCAATGGAATAGAACAGAGGCCTCAGAAATAATGTCACACATCTACAACCATCTGATCTTTGACAAACCTGACAAAAACAAGAAATGGGGAAAGGACTCCCTATTTAATAAATGGTGCTTGGAAAACTGGCCAGCCTTATGTAGAAAGCTGAAACTGGATCCCTTCCTTGCACCTTATACAAAAATTAATTCAAGATGGATTAAGGACTTAAATGTTAGACTGAAAACCATAAAAACCCTGGAAGAAAACCTAGGCAATACCCTTCAGGACATAGGCATGGGCAAGGATTTCATGACTCAACACAAAAGCAATGGCAACAAAAGCCAAAATAGTCAAATGGGATCTAATTAAACTAAAGAGCTTCTACACAGCAAAAGAAACTACCACCAGAGTGAACAGGCAACCTACAGAATGGGAGAAAATTTTTGCAATGTACCCATCTGACAAAGGTTTAATATTCAGAATCTACAAAGAACTTAAACAAATTGACAAGAAAAAAAAAAAAAAACAATCAACCCCATCAAAAAGTGGGCAAAGGATATGAACAGACACTTCTCAAAAGAAGACATCTATGCAGCCAACAGACACATGAAAAAATGCTCATCATCACTGGTCATCAGAGAAATGAAAATCAAAACCACGATGAGATACCATCTCACACCAGATAGAATGGCAATCATTAAAAAGTCAGGAAACAATAGATGCTGCAGAGGATGTGGAGAAATAGGAATGCTTTTACACTGTTGGTGGGAATGTAAATTGGTTCAACCATGTGGAGGACAGTGTGGCAATTCCTCAATGATCTAGAACTAGAATTACCATTTGACCCAGCAATCCCATTACTGGGTATATACCCAGAGGATTATAAATTATGCTACTCTAAAGACACATGCACAAGTATGTTTATTGTGGCACTATTCACAATAGCAAAGACTTGGAACCAGCCCAAATGTCCATCAATGATAGCCTGGATTAAGAAAATGTGGCACATATACACCATGGAATATTATGCAGCCATAAAAAAAGGATGAGTTCATGTCCTTTGCAGGGACATGGATGAAGATGGAAACCATCATTCTCAGCAAACTATCACAAGGACAGATAACCAAACACTGCATGTTCGCATGCTCTTGCTCATAGGTGGGAACTGAACAATGGGATCACTTGGACACAGGGTGGGAAACATCACACACTGGGGCCTGTCAAGGGGTACTGGACTGGGGGAGGGATAGCATTAGGAGAAATACTCAATGTAAATGATGAGTTGATGGGTGCAGCAAACCAACATGGCACATGTATACATATGTTTCAAATCTGCACATTGTGCACGTGTACCCTAGAATTTAAAGTATAATAATAATAAAAAAACCTGATTGACTAGTACACTGAAAACTATAAAATGCTTGTGAAAGAAATTAAAGAAGACACCTTAAATGAAAAGATATTCAGTGCTCATGGATTGAAAGACTAAATATTAAGATGTCAGTACTATCCAAAGTGCTCTATAGATGCAACGCAATCCCTAGTCCAACAACAGTTATTGCAGAGACAGAAAAATCATCCTAGAGTTCGTATGAAGTTTCAAAGGAGTCTGAATAGCCAAACCAATCTTGAAAAAGAAAACCAAAGTGGGAGGTCTCATACTTCCTGATTTTCAACCTTGCTACAAAACACAGTAATCAAATCCATGAGGTACCAGCGTAAGACTGACATATAGACCAATGGAGTAGAATGAGGGTTCAGAATCAATTTGTCTCATATAAGGTCAAATGATCTTCTACAAGGGTGCCAAGACCATTCAATGGGGTAAAGGACCATCTTTTCAACCAATGCTGTTGGGAACACTGGATAACCACATGCAAAAGAATGAAGTTGGACTCTTACCTTACATCATATTCAAAAATTAACTCGAAATGGATCAATAACCTAAATGTATAAGCTGAAAGCATAAAACTCTTAGAAGAAAATATGGGGAAAGGCTCCATGACATTGGATTTGGCAATGATTTATTGGCTACGACATTAAAAGCACAGGCAATGAAAGAAAAAAATATTTAAGTTGGACTTCATCAAAATTAAAAGCTTGCATGCATCAAAGGACACTGTTAACAGAATGAAAAGACAACCCACAGAAGGGAAGAAAATATTGGCAAATCATGTATTTGATAACAGATCAATATCCAGAATATATAAAGAACTTCTACAACTCAACAACAACAAAACAAACAATTGATTAAAAGTTGCACTTGAGTAGATATTTCTCCAAGGAATATATATATAAATGATCCATAAGCAGGTGAAAAGACGTTTAACCTCCCTAGTCATTAGGAAAATGCAAATCAAACAACAATGAAATACCATTTTACACCCACTCACATGGCTATTATTAAAAAAATCACCCAGAAAATAAAAAGTGTTGGTGAGGATGTGGTGAAACTGGAACCTTTGTGCATTGCTTCTGGGAATGTAAAATTGTACAGTAATTCTTCAAAAAATTAAAAACAGAATTACTACAAGACCCAGTAATTCCACTTCTGGATATACACTCAAAGGAATTGAAAGTAGGGACTTGAACAGATATTTATACATTCATGTTCACAACAAGCATTTCAACAATAGTCAAAAGGTAGAAGTAACCCAAATGTTCATCAACAGATGAATGGATAAACAAAGTGTGATATATACATATAATAAAATATTATTCGGCCTTAAAAAGGAAGAAAATTCTGACATGCTACAACATGAATGAAACTTGAAGACGAACTAAGTGAAATAAGTCAATCATAAAAGACGCATATTGTATGGGATTCCTCTTTGATGAGGTTCCTAGAGGAGACAAAATCATAGAGGCAGAAAGTAGAATGATAGTTGCCAGGGGTTGGGGGAAGGAGGAAATGCAGAGTTCGTGTTGAGTGCATACAGGATTTCAATGGGGAAGATTGAAAAGTTCTGAAAATGAATGGTGGTGATGATTGCACAACAATATAAATGTACTTAATGCCATACAACTGTACACTTAAAAATGGTTAAGGTGATAAATTTTAGGTTGAAAAACAAATCTTATTAAATGCACATTCCTTTTTTTATTTTCCTGTAGAACAAATCATATCAAAGTAAATACACATTCTAATTCTCTTATCCTAAGTAGTATATTCTGGAGTCCTCATTCCTGCCTTTCTCTATATTCCCATTTCCCTTATCTCTGCTCTCAATAAGATTGTTGTAGATTAATTGCCCCAATCTGAGCCCTGCAGTATTTTCTTTTCTGACTGCTTCAGTTGTCAGTTTCTATGCTGATGGATTCATCTTTGAATAACAAGTATTAAATAATTGTGTAATGTGTGTGGGGCACTGTGGTCAGTTCTGTGGGCAATACGGTGGAATATGGGCCCAATGACTTGATGCTGTGCTCTGACAAGATAGGGTATTGGAAGATAGGGCACATGGGACACAGACAATACCTCCAAAGGAAGATAATGCTTGATAGACCCACAGTGAGTAATACGGATCAGAAGTGCTTTGGGAACTTTGAGAGAGAACTGGGAGAGATAAGGTTGAAACAAGCTTTGGAGAATGGTAGGATTTGATTATATGGAGATGGGAAGCATTGAACTCGGAGAAAATTTATCAGTTCTTTATGAACATGTGCAGACTTTGTTAACCTTAATACCACTGAGATTTCATACTGTACGCTTTTTATTGTGGGAGCTTTCCTGTATATTTTAGGATGCTTAGCATCTTCCCTGGCCTCTACACACTAGATACCAGTAATTCCCTCCTTCACCCCAATTGTAACAATCAAAAATATCTCCAAACACTTCAAATCTTTCCTGGAGAGCAAAAAAAAGCTGCCCCCACCACCCCAAATTCTGCCCACAGAACTGCTATATAGAACTGGTGTCAGGGAAACATCAGTTTGAAAAGGGCAGAAAGTCCATTCCTGAGAGTGTCTTTCAAAATCTGTGTATTCCAAGTGCTTGTTTTGGCACCTGTTATGTATGGATAGTTTTAAAGTCTTTTGTTCATTATTGTTTAAATGGTGTGATACACAGGCTGATGCTACCTTAAAAAGAGTGTGGATAAGGAGAGCCTAGAAGTAGAAGGATCATTTAGGAAGCTTTTTTAATAATTCAGACAATAGATATAAAGACCTAAACTGAGGTTGTGAGAATTGGGATAGAAAGGGGATGGGTGGATGAATTTGTGTGAAGGAAGGACAAACAGAACTTGGGGGCAGGAGGCAATACATCTGGGCAAGCTGAGTAGAAGAAAAGAGAGGCCCGAGTCTCCTTGAGAAGAAGATAAATCAGTGTAGATGTAAACTTAAGTCTCTTGATAACTGAGGGTTGAATGTGAACAACTTATTGTGAACAAGTTATTAATTATTTCAAATCATGAAAATAACTTCTAGTCAAGTTGAATGTGGAATCATCTATAGGTAAAGGAGGTAGGAAAATTTAGACTTCATTTAGTCTTTTTTTTTTTTTTTTTGAGACAGAGTTTCACTCTTGTTGCCCAGGCTAGAGTGCAATGGCATGATCTCGGCTCACTGAAACCTCCGCCTCCTGGGTTCAAGCGATTCTCCTGCCTCAGCCTCCCAAGTAGCTGGGATTACAGGCACCTGCCACCATGCCTGGCTAATTTTTGTATTTTTAGTAGAGACGGGGTTTTACCGTGTTGGCTAGGCTCATCTTGAACTCCTGACTTCAAGTGATCCGCTCTCCTCGGCACCCCAAAGTGCTGGGATTACAGTTGTGAGCCACTGCGCCTGGCTTAGATTTTATTTAGTCTTCTCTCAGAAAGAAAAGATTGTAAGAAGGAGAAAAGCACTGCAAAATCTTTTTTCTCCGTAATATCTATTTGAGATGTAAAGATGAATAATCTCTGATTTGGGATTTGGAAATCTGCATTTGGAACTCAGCGTGTCCCTTTAAAAGCTCTCAGAGAATTAAAAACTTTGTGCTTTTAAAAATTCTAAACCATTTCTCCATTTTCACAGAGGAAATACAGACAAAGCAAGGGCAAAATTTCAGCATGAGGGCCTCCCCCTGGCTCACAGCCTTGGTTGTTGCTAAGCTGGTGAGCATCATATTGTCATTTGAGAAAGCCAGCTGCATAGAGTGAGCCTGCCTCTTCGATTCCAAGACTGTAATTATGCTAAAATGGGATCTTGCAGCAGTGAATATAAAGAGAAGCCTTGGAATATATCTCCTACACTAAACAACTTTATGGTTGAAAGGAAGCAATTACTAAGAACAAGACGAGACTAAGTAAAAACAGCATAACTTTCCAACTTGGGTATTGACAGTATTGTGCTGACCTCAAACAGTCTTTGCTTCCTTGCTGCAACCCACCGAAAGCCATAGTAAGTCCAGCTTGCTAGCCTGATTTTTAGATCAAGTGGAAATAATTTTAAAAAATGAAACTGCCCTCCCCTCACTCAATTTAAAGCAACTTTCTAAATGGACTTAATAATAACAGTAATCCCACCGAAGTTTTTGTATTAGTTATCCTTGTCACCAAGACTTAGAAAGATATTAGGTATTCACGTAAGCCCTTCTCTACTCAATGAATCAGCTCTACCTTCCTAAGTTAACACCATCCAGTTGCAAGTAGAGCTGTCTGGGGATAGGACAGATATGAAAACAGTAGAAAAGGAGGATTCTTAATTCTTTTACTTCATGATTGAGGGTGGCAGAAAAGGAAATTGGGTATTGAACAAGATTATGTATAAGATGGAAAACTGAAAATTAGATCCACCTACTATAGCGCACCCAACCACCTCCTCATTCTGACTTTGCAGTCTGTAATTGAACAGGTTCATCCTGACCCTCTATCTGCAAAGTGTATTATAACGTTGTGTGAAAACAGGTGGTGTTTGAGAACAAGCACACTCAGGCCAGGTCTGCACAAGTTAATTAGATCACTTAGCTCTCTTGATAATTCTAGAACCCAAAATATCAACTTTTACCTAAATTATACAGATGGTCATGCTTGGGGACATTCACCACTTACTCTTCGGGAGGTCTTACCCAAAGCATAAGACAATAGGAAGAAATAGGATAGGAGATAATGAGAGGAAATAATAAAAAAGTCATGATCTTTAAATGATATGATTGCCTTTTTAGAAAATTTAAGACAAAGAAAAACAATGAGGTCTAATGAGAGATGTCAGTAAGAAAGTCAGGAATGACTATAAACGTACCAAAATCAATAGGTTTCTTACACATCAACAATAATGTTATAAAATATGATGTGTAAATGAGAAAAATTCTTTAATTAAATCAAGATATTTGCATCCAACATAACTACACTACAGTCATTACAAAGATGGTGTACATCTCCGTAACATGACATGGAAAGAGATCTAAAACGTTTGGTAAAAGGAAATAGCAAAGTCCAAACAGTGTGTAAAGTATCAAAGTAAATGAAATTATATATGTAAATGTGTATGTGCATGTGGGTGTGTGTATGTGTTTATGCACTCATGTGCCACATAATATGTTTGGTCAGCGATGAACCACATATACAACGGTGATCCAAAAATATTATAATGGAGCTGAAAAATTCCTATTGGCTAGTAATGTAGTAGCCATGGTATTGTCTTCACACAAAGTATTGCTCATCTGTTTGTGGTGGTGCTGGTGTAAACTAACCTACTGCACTATGAGTCATATAAAAAGTATTGCAATACAATTATGTACTGTATAATATTTGATAATGATAATAAACAACTGCTACTGGTTTATGTGTTTACCATATGATACTTTTTATCATATGGTAAACACATAAGTGGAAATTTTGGAGTATACTCCTTCTACTTATATATATTAAAAGTTTATTTTGGAGTATACTCCTTCTACTTATATATATTAAAAGTTTGACTGTAGGCAGGATGCAGTGGCTCATGCCTGTAATCCCAGCACTTTGGGAGGCCAAGGCAGGTGGATCACTTGAGGTCAAGAGTTTGAGAGCCAGCCTGGTTAACATGGTTAAACTCCATCTCTACTAAAACTACAAAAATTAGCCGAGCATGGTGGCACGCACCTGTAATCCCAGTTACTCAGGAGGCTGAGGCAGGAGAATCACTTGTACCTGGAAGGTGGAGGTTGCAGTGAGCCAAGATCATGCCACTGCACTCCAGCCTGGGCACCAGAGAGAGACCCCAGCTCAAAAAAAAGAAAACAAAAATTGACTGTAAAATAGCTTCAGACAGGTCCTTTAGAAGGTAGTCCAGAAGAAGGCATTGTTGTCACAGGAGATGACAACTCTATGTGTGTCATTGCCTCTGAAGACCTTCCAGTGGGACAAGATGTGGAGGAGGAAGACAGTGATATTGACGATCCTGACCCTGCTTAGGCCTAGGCTGACATGTATGTTTATGACTTAGTTTTTAACAAAAGCTTAAAAAGTTAAAAAAAAAAAAAAAAGGAGAAAGCTTATAAAATAAGGATAGAAAGAAAATATTTTTGTACAGCTGTACAATGTTTTTGTGTGCATGTGTGCGTTATTTCATTTTATTTTTTAGAGACAGGGTTTTACTATGTTTCCCAGGCTGGTCTAGAACTCCTGGGCTCAAACAATCCTCCCACCTCAGCTTCCCAAAGTGCTGGGATTACAGGCCCGAGCCACCATGTCCAGCAGTGTTTTAAGCTAAGTGTTACTACAAAAGAGTCAAAAAGTTTACAAATTTAAAAATCTATAAAGTAAAAATGTTACAGTAAACTCAGGCTAATTTATTATTAAAGCAAGAACAAATTGTAAAATAAATTGAGTGCAGCCTAAGCATACAGCTTTGATAAAGTCTGCAGTAGCACACAGTAATGTCCTAGGCCTTCACGGTCACTTACCACTCACTCGCTGACTTACCCAGAGCAACTTCTCGTCCTGTAAGCTCCATTCATGGTAAGTGCCTTACACAAGTGCACCATTTTAAAAAAATATTTTATGCTATATTTTAATTGTATCTTTTCTATGTTTAAATACACAAATACTTTATGTTTATGTTTACTGTGTTTAAATACACAAATTGTAGCACCACTGTGCTACAATTGCCTATAGTATTCAGCACAGTAACATGCTGTACAGGTTTGTAGCCTAGGAACAACAGACTATATCTATATATATAGCTATATACAGCCTAGGAGAATTAGATTTTATATATATGTAGTCTAGGTGTGTAGTGGGCTACACCATCTCGGTTTGCGTAAGTATACTCCATTATGTTCACACAATGATGAAATTGCTTAATTTCTCAGAATGAAGAATATATTCCTTCAGCAGGGATACATTCATTTCTCAGAACTATCCTTGTTGTTAATGACACATGAGTGGATATAAAGTATACATAATATATACATATGTACTGGAAAAGAATCTGGAAGAACATAACCCATCCCTTTAAAGTGGTTTTCTTACCAGTGGGGAAGAGCTGGAATTATGGCTTTCTCTTTCTCTAGTCCATATTTCTCTAATATTTTTACATGACAATTATGTATTATATTTGAAATCCAAGAAAGAGGCCAAGTGCAGTGGCTCACGTTTGTAATCCCAACACTTTGTGAGGTCAAGGCAGGAGGACTGCTTGAGCCCAGGAATTCAAGACCAGCCTGGGTGACATAGGGAGTCCTGGTGTCTTAAAAAAAAAAAAAAATTATTCAGGCAAGGTGGTGCGTGCTTGTGCTCCCAGCTACTCAGGAGGATGAGGCTGGAGAACCGCTTGAGCCTGGGAGATGGAGGCTGCAGTGAGGTGTGATAGCGCCACTGCACTCCAGCCTGGGTGACAGAGCTAGACTCTGTCTCAAAACAAACACACAAAAGGCCAAAGAAAACAATGAATACTAAAAATCTAAAAAAGAAAAACTAAATGTTAAGAATCTTCTTGAGCTCTCCTTTTATAGAGAATTTAAAAGCTCACCTCCTTAAGACTGAAATTGAAAATGAATAGCTACAAAAATGGGAATAGAATGTTCTGAGCTTCAGGTCAGTAAGAAAAGTAACTATGTGCTAATATTGTTAAATCAAAACATATTTTAAAAGATAGACCCAGCATTGGAAATTTCCTATTTTCTCTAGTGTTTAAATCAACCTCTTTAAACATTATATATTTTTCTGATTATGTCAGTAATTCACGTTTATTCCAAGGATTTAGAAAATACCAAAAAGAACAAAGAAGGAAACAGCAATGACCTATAATCATGTTTTTCAGAGATAATCAAAATTAATATTAATATTTTTGTGATACATATTTCCCTTTCGTCTTTTAATTAACACATAGGTATATTTTTAAAAAAGGAATTATAACTATTTTCATCTGACAACACATAATGAAGGTGTCCCACTGCCATTCTTTGGAGTAGCATTGAATATTACCATTCTTATTTTTGTAATAAATATTGCTATAATCCGTACATTTATGTTAAAATTTTCAGTTAAAAAAACTAGATACAGGCTGGGTGCGGTGGCTCGTGCCTGTAATCCTAGCACTTTGGGAGGCCGAGGTGGGCGGATTGCCTGAGCTCAGGAGTTTGAGACCAGCCTGGGCAACACGGTGAAACCGCGTCTCTACTAAAATACAAAAAATTAGCTAGGCCTGGCAGCGTGCGCCTGTAGTTCCAGCTACTCAGGACGCTGAGGCAGGACAATCGCTTGAACCCGGGAGGCGGAGGTTGCAGTGAGCCAAGATCACGCCACTGCACTCCAGCCTGGGTGACAGAGCGAGACCCCACCTCAAAAACAAACAAACTAAAAAGATTCATGAGTCAAAGGACCTTTTCTGAGTTATTTACAGCTATGTCCCCAGTGCAGGGAACAGAGACTGATTCTTAGTAGAGAATAAACATTAATGAATGAATTTCATTTCCCCACGCCAGTAGGGCTTAAGCCTTAGTATGTATAAGCATTATCAGGAGAACTTGTTAATGCACAATTTCAAGATCTCAGCCCCAGAGATATTGATTCAGATGTCTTTGGTGGGGCCAGGGTGATTCTGATGCGAGACCAATCTTTAGGAAATACTGCCTTAAGCTAAATACATAGAATAATCACTGAATCTTTAAAAGCATCAAGGTTTTGAAGACCTCTGGTTTATATTGTTAATTTACCTTCCTGAAAAGTTTTGCCAACTTACTGCTTTAAAGCAACCTCCTTCTACCTTGTGACATGTAAAACTGCCTATTTCATGGTCTTTCATCAACACTGTGTATTACTGATTTTAAAAAATTATGACCAATTTGATAGGAACAAGGAAGAAAAAATAAACAGCTTCTTATTAAAGATACAGAAAGTCATAAAAGAAAGTCACAATCATCTAAATTCACACCATCTGGAATGAGCTACCTTATTCACCTCTTGGCATAATTCTTTCTAGCCTTTTTTGTTTTTTGTTTTTTTCTGCTTTATTGAGGTATAGTTGACAAATACAAATTGTATATATTCAAGGTGTACGAAGTGATGATTTGATATACATATACACTGTGAAATGATTGCCACAACTGATTAACATATCTACCACCTCACATAGTTACCTTTTTTTGTGGTGAAAACACTTAAGATCCACTCAGTAAATTTCAAGTACACAATACATTAACTATAGTCACCATGCTATACATTAGGTCCCCAGAAATTATTCATCCTATAACTGCAAGTTTGTACCCTTTGACCAACATCTATTTTTCCCACCCCCTCAATTTTTGCTTTTTAAAGAAAACAATCATTATTGTTGTTTTAAAAATGGTACATGCTTATTATAGAGAATGTGTATAATGAAAAAGAACAAATATGAAGATTAAAAACAGCCCAGATTGCACCATGTAGACATAATTAGACTTAATAAAAGAAATGACTTTAGACATCTTTCTCTCTTTTATTTACTTTTTTAATTTTAATTTTTTAAAATTTAGGGGAACACGTGCAGGTTTGTTATACAGGTAAATTGTGTGTTGTGGAGCTTTTGTGTACAGATTATTTTGTCACCCAGGTAACAAGCATAGTTCCTGATAGGTAGTTTTTCCATCTCTCCCTCCTCCCACGCTATATCCTCAAGTAGGCCCCGGTATCTGTTGTTCCCTTCTTTGTGTCCATGTGTATTCAATGTTTAACTCCCACTTATAAGTGAGAACATGTGATATTCTGTTCCTGCGTTAGTTCACTTAGGATAATGATCTCTAGCTCCATCCATGTTGCTGCAAAGGACATGATCTCATTTATTTTTTTAATAGCTGTGTGGTATTCTATAGTGTATATGCACCACATTTTAATTATCCAGTCTATCACTGATGGTCATTTAGGTTGATTCCATGTTTTCCCTGTTGTGAATAGTGTTGCAATAAACATATGCATGCACATGTCTTTATGGTATAATAGAACTATTTATATTCCTTTGAGTATTGTATTAGTCTGTTTTCATGCTGTTGACAAAGACATACCTGAGACTGGGAAGAAAAAGAGTTTTAATTGGACTTACTCTTCCACATGGCTGGGGAGGCCTCAGAATCATGGTGGGAGGTGAAAGGCACTTCTTACATGGTGGCAGCAAGAGAAAATGAGGAAGAAGCAAAAGCAGAAACCCCTGTTAAACCCATCAGCTCTTGTGAGACTTATTCACAATCATGAGAATAGCATGGGGAAGACCGGCCTCCATGATTCAGTTGCCTCCCCCTGGGTCCCTCCCACCACAGGTGAGAATTCTGGGAGATGTAATTCAAGTTGAGATTTGGGTGGGGACACAGCCAAACCATATCAGGTATATAGCAATTAATGAGATTGCTGGATCAAATGGTAATTCTGTTTTAAGTTCTTTGAGAAATCATCACACTTCTTGCCACAATGGCTGAACTAATTTACATCTCCATCAGCATGTATAAGTGTTCTCTTTTCTCTGCAACCTCTGCAGCATCTGTTATTTTTTGACTGTTTAATAATAGCCATTCTAACTAGTGCAAGATGGTATCCTGTGCGTTTGATTTGTATTTCTCTAATGATTAGTAATGTTGAGCATCTTCTCATATGCCCTTTGGCTGCATATATGCCTTCTTTTGAAAAGTGTCTGGTCATATCTTTTGCCCACTTTTTAATGGGATTGTTTGTTTTTTCCTGCTAATTTGTTCAAGTTCCTTATAGATTCTGGATATTAGACCTTTGTCAGATACATAGTCTGCAAATATTTTCTTCCATTCTGTAGGTTGTTTACTCTGTTGATAATTGCTCTTTAGTTTAATTATGTCCCATTTGTCAATTTTTGTTTTTGTTGCAATTGCTTTTGGCATCTTCATCATGAAATCTTTGCTGGGGTCTATGTCCAGAATGGTATTTCCTAGGTTATTACCCAAGGTTTTTAGAGTTTTAGGTTTTGCATTTAAATCTTTAATCCATCTTGAGTTGATTTTTGTGTGTGGTGTAAGACAGGGGTCCAGTTTCAACCTTCTGCATATGGCTAGCCAGTTATCTCAGCATGATTTATTGAATAAGGAGTCCTTTCCCCATTGCTTGTTTTTGTTGACTTTGTCAAATATCAGATGATTATAGGTGTGTGACGTAATTTCTGGCCTCTCTATTCTGTTCCATTGGTTTATGTGTCTATTTTTGTACCAGTACTATGCTGTTTTGGTTACTGTAGCCTTGTAGTATAGTTTGAAGTTAGGTAGTGAAATGCCACTGGCTTTTTTTCTTTCTTTGTTTTTCTTAGGATTGCCTTGGCTATTCAGGCTCTTTTTGGGTTCAACATGAATTTTACTGATTTGCCTATGTCAAAATCTGGCATTCCAGGTATAAAGCCCACTTGATCATGGTGGAGTAGCTTTCTGATGTGCTGCTAGATTTGTTTTTGTAGTATTTAGTTGAGGATTTTTGCATCTAGGTTCATCAAGGATTTTTGCCTGATGGTTTTGTACGTGTCTGTGTGTCTCTGACAAGTTTTGGTATCAGTATGATGCTCATCCCATAGGATGAGTTAGGGAAAATTTCCTCCTCCTCATGTTTTGGGAACAGTTTTAGAAGGAATGATACTAGCTCTTCATTGTATATCTGATAGAATTTGGCAGTGACTCTGTCTAGTCTTGGGTTTTTATGTTGGTAGGCTTTTTGTTTTTACTGATTCAATTTTAGAACTCATTATTGTTCTGTTCAGGGATTCAATTTCTTCCTGGTTCAATCTTGGCATATTTCCAGGAATTTATCAATTTCTTCTAGGTTTTCTAGTTTGTGGGCATAGAGATGTTCATAGTAGTCTCTCAGGATTCTTTTGTATTTCTGTTGGGTCAGTGGTAATGTCCCATTTGTCATTTCTCCTTGTGTTTATTTGGCCCTTCTCTTTTGATTTGTTTGTTAGTCTAGCTAGCAATCTATCAGTCTCATTTATTCTTTTGAAGACTCCAACTCCTGGTTCACGTATCTTTTGTATGGGTTTTCCACATCTCAATTCCCTTCGGTTCTGCTTTGATTTTGGTTATTTCTTGTCTTCTAGCTTTGAGGTTGCTTTGCTGTGGCTTCTCTAGTTCTTTTAGTTGTGATATTAGGTTGATAATATGAGATCTTTCTAACTTTTTGATGTGGGCATTTAGTGCTATAAATTTCCCTCTTAACACTGCTTTAGCTGTGTCCCAGACATTCTGGTATGCTGTATGTTTGTTCTCATTAGTTTCATAGAACTTCCTAATTTCTGCCTTAATTTCGTCATTTACTCAAAAGTCATTCAGGAGCAGGTTGCATAATTTCCTTGTAATTGCATGTTTCTGAGTAATTTTTTAAAGTCTTGATTTCTATTTTTATTATGCTGTTGTCCAAGAGCATGTTTGGTATGATTTTGGTTCTTTTGCATTTGCTAAGGATTGTTTTATGTCCAATTGTTGGTTGATTTTAGAGTATGTGGCATATGGCGAAGAGAAGAATGTATATTCTATTGTTTTGGGATGGGGAGTTCTGTAGATGTCTGTTAGGCCCATCTGGTCAAGTGTCAAGCTCAGGTCCTGAATATCTTTGTTAGTTTTCTGTCTTAATGATCTGTCTAATACTATCAGTGGGGTGTTAATGTCTCTATTTATTGTGTGGGTGGGTTCTAAGTCTCTTCACAGGTCTCTAAGAACTCGCTTTATGAATCTGGGTGATCCTGTGTTGGTATTTAGGATAATTAGGCCTTCTTGTTGAATTGAACCTTTTACCATTATGTAATGCCCTTCTTTGTCTTTTTTGACCATTGTTGTGATGTCCTTCTTGTCTTTTTGACCATTGTTGATTTAATGTCTGTTTTGTCTGAAATTACAACAGAAACCTCTGCTTTTTCTTCTGTTTTCTCTTTGCTTGGTAATTTTTTCTCCATTCCTTTATTTTGAGGCTATGGGTGTCATTGCATGTGAGATGGGTCTCTTGAAGACAGCATATAGTTGCGTCGTGCTTCTTTATCCAACTTGCCACTCAGTGCCTTTAAATTGGGGCATTTAGCCTGTTTACTTTCAAGATTAATATTGACATGTGCAGATTTGATCCCATCATCGTGTTGTTAGCTGGTTGTTATGCAGACTTAATTGTGTGGCTGCTTTGTAGTGTCAATGGTCTATGTACTTAAGTGTATTTTTGTGGTAGCCAATAATGGCCTTTCCTTTTGACATTTAGCACTCCCTTAAGGACCTCTTGTAAAATGGGTCTAATGGTAATTAATTCCCCTAGCATTTACTTGTCTGAAAAGTATTTTATTTCTCTTTTGCATATGAAGCTTAGTTTGGCTGGATGTGAAATTCTTGGTTGGAATTTCTTTTCTTTATGAATATCAAATATAGCCCCCCAATCTCTTCTGGCTTGTAGCATTTCTGCTGAAAGGTCTGTGTTTAGCTTGATGGAGTTCCCTTTGTAGGTGTCCTGACCCTTCTCTCTAGCTGCCTTTAACATTTTGTCTTTAATTTTGACCTTGGAGAATCTGATGACTATGTGTCTTGTGGATGATCATCTCGTATAGTATCTTGCAGGTTCTCTGCATTTCCTGAATTTGAATGTTGGCCTCTCTGGTGTGTTTGGGGACATTCTCATGGATGATATTCTCAACTGTGTTTTCCAAGTTGCTTGCTTTCTCTTCTTCTCTTTCAGGGATGCCAATGTGTCGTACATTTGTTCTCTTTACATAATCCCTATTTTTCAGAGATTTTCTTCATTCTTCTTTATTACTTTTTATTTATTTTTGTCTGACTGATTTACTGCAGAGAACTAGTCTTTGAGCTCTAAGATTCTTTCCTCAGTTTCATTGTTTCTGCTGTTAATACTTGGGATTGCATTATGATATTCTTGAAGTGGGTTTTTCAGTTCTTTCAGATCTGTTTGGTTCTTTCTCAAAATGGCCATTTCATCTTTACTCTCCTGTGTCATTTTATTGTGTTCCTTAGATTTTTTTGGACTGGGTTTTGACTTTCTCCTGAATGTCAATGATCTTCATTCCTATCCATAATCTGAATAATATTTCTGTCATTTCAGTCATTTCAGATTGGTTAAGAACAGGGGGACTAGTGTGATTATTTGGAGGTAAGAAAACACTCTGACTCTTTCAGTTGCCAGAGTTCTTGAGCTGGTTCTTTCTCATCTGTGTAGGCTGGGCTGGTGATCCTTCAATGTTTGAAGTTGCTGTCCTTTGAATGGTTTTTTCTTTTTATCTTCTTTGATGCCCTTGGGGGTTTGATTGTGATAAAAGGTGGGTTCAGTCAACTGAGTTCATTTCTGGAAGATTTTAGGGAACCAAGGCCCAGGTCAGCACTCTTGGTCTGCATGCTCTAGTTTTGTGGGGCTGGTACCAGGTCCCTGCCTTTGTTCTCTGGCCCTTTGAAATTAGGAACCTGCTGCACAGGAGGAGCCAAGGTGTTCTTGGTCTACTGGCCACAATACTCCAATGAGTGGTACCAGCCAAAGTGCTTCATAGGGGGTGCCAGCAGCCATGGCAGCATGGCAGATGCATGTCCCTAGACATATTTATATGCATGTCTACAGATGGATGAATAAAGGATAGACAAATAGATGGCTGACTGGCTTGTTGGAGAACAAGAGTGGAATACTTTTGTGAAAGTTGTCAGTATAAAAATAGTCACTTGTGTTAAAACAACAACAACAACAACAACAAAAAACTCTGACAAATAGAGCCAAGGAAGGCCATGAAGAGAACGGTACACATGCATAAATACTTGGTGACAAAAACTACCACAAAAGACTGCAAAAAACACAACCTTGCACAAAGGCTATCACAACCTTACACAAAAAATACTTCTGTGAGAATATCTGCCCCCAGCTGCCTGTCCAGACTTGGACTGGTGTCACCCTTGTTATTGATCCTTGTAACCCAAGGAAAATTATCTTAAAACAATTATGTAATCCTCCTCGTTTTTCATTTAAAACCCTTTGTCTTTCTTTACCCCCTTGAATATGCATATAGTTTACTATGGCACACACATTCCCATTGCGATGCTTTATTCCTGAATATGTACAGTTTTCTTTTAGAGACTGTCTCTGTTTGTTATTTAGGTTGACACTTTTATAAAAGTGGAAACATACTACAGATAATCATGGGTATGTTCTCTTGTATGTTACTTGGGCTCTATTCTGTATTCTGGGATTTTGTTAATTGTTCTATATCAGAGTTCATACTTCCCATTGGAGTGTGTATTCTGTTCTTTTCATTGGTTCTTAGGTTGGATTATCTCAGAAGCAGAAACTGAGACAAGAAAGTTAGTGGAAGCAGTTTATTTGGGAGAAAGTCCCAGGAAGCACTGGTAGGTGAGTGGAAAAGTGAAGAAGGGAAGGGAAGAAAGCCAGTCAAGGGTGTGCCAGTAAAAGGTTACTTTTGTGGGCCATAGGAGCAGCTCAATCCCACCAGGGAACTCTGGGAGGCAGTGCAGAACACATATCAGAGTTACTGCAATTCACAGTGGAGAAATTGGGTATTTATCCCACCTGTTGTCAGTCATTGCTTGAGCATTGCTGGGAGGAGGCATTAACTTCCCAGCACTTTCTGCCTGCCTCATGAGAGGCCAAATGGGCCTCTGCTGATCAAAAGAACACTCAGAGGCTGGGCGTGGTGGCTCACGCCTGTAATCCCAGCACTTTGAGAGACCAAGGCAGGCGGATCACTCGAGGTCAGGAGTTCAAGACCAGCCTGGCCAACATGGTAAAACCCCGTATCTACTAAAAATACAAAAAATTAGCTGGATGTAGTGGTACGTGCCTGTAGTCCCAGCTACTTGGGAGACTGAGGCAGGAGAATCACTTGAATCTGGGAGGTGGAGGTTGCAGTGAACTGAGATCATGCCACCTGCACTCCAGCCTGGGTGGCAGAGCAAGACTCTGTCTCCAAAACAAAACAAAACAGAAAAACCCTCAGCTGTAGGTGGTTGCAGTTGGAAGCTCAAAAACCAGATATAGGAATTGTGAATGCTGAGGGGGTGTGGGCAGGGCCCCAATAGTGTTGGTATTACTCGGGGATTTTGAATTGTTTTCCCAGTTCAGCCTGGAACCCTAGAGCCTTGCACACTTTTCAGAGCATCAGAGCCATTGCTCACCTCTCTATTTATCCCTTCTCCTCCAGCATTCATTTCCATCATTTCTCAGTCAGAAGATGAGAGAGATACACATATGCACTCAGTGTATATATTCTGTCTTGATTTGGAGGTTTTGGTAAGGATGCTCAAGATTTTGTTGACTGTCTTGTACTGTTTCTGGGGGCAGCAGTAAAGGTAGGAGTTGAGCCTTCCTGTGTATCTGGCTTCTCTGTTCTGTCTAGAAGTTGGTGTTCCTCCCAAGCCCTTCCTGCCAGTCACCTCTCATAGTTTTTAAAGTTATCATATAATGATTTAAAAATGTGTCCACAAATTCTTTGACATTCTTTCTCCAAAGGGCAGAGGCTAATTCCTCTCCTCCTGAGTGTGGGCTGGACCTGATGATTCTCTTCTTTTTAATTAATTAAATTATTTATAGAGATGAGGTCTTGCTATCTTGGCCAGGTTGGTCTTGAACTCCCAGCCTCAAACAATCCTCCTGTCTCGGCCTTCCGAAGTGCTAGGATTACAGGTGTGAGCCACCATGCCTGGCCTTGATGATTCTCTTCTAATGAATAAAATACAGTGTAAGTAAGGGTATGTGACTAGCAGATCAAAAGCATCCCGATTCCCCCCAGCTTGAAATCTTGGATCACTGACTCTGAGGGAAGCCAGCTACCCTATTATGAAGCTACTCACCAGCTCTGCAGTGAGATCTACAAGATGATTCTGTGAGCACTCATGAGGAATGAAAGACTCTGGATAATAGCCACACGACAGAGTTTGGAAGAGGATCCTCTAGCACCTGTCAAATCTCTAGATGGTAAAACCCGAGCCAGAACCACCCAGCTAAGCTTCTCCCAGATTCCTGGCTCACAAAAGCTGTGAAAAGAGATGTTTGTTCTTTTAAGCGATTGAGTTTTGAAGTAATTTGTTAAGTGGCAGTAGATAACTATTAATAATAAAATTGTATTGGATTTTTCCACTTCCTAGTTTGGTTCTTTTTGGTAAATTTAAGGCTGGCTTTTAAAAATATTTTTTGCTCTCCTTTTAAAATGTGTAGTTTTTCACCATATTAAACAAGAACTTTGATATTAACTCTTTGCCTTGAATATGGCATGGTACATTAACCTTTGCTTTTCACTCCCTTTTTTTTTAGAAAGAGGGTCTTGCTCTGTCACCCAGGCTGGAGTGAAGTGATACATCCTCAGTTCACCGCAACCTCTGCCTCCTGGGCTCAAGCAGTCGTCCCATTTCAGTCTCTTGAGTAGCTGGGACTTCAAGTGCATACTACCACGCCTAGCTAACTTTTGTATGTTTTTTTTTTTTTTTTTTTTTTTTCAATAGAGATGGGGTTTTGCCAGGCTGGTCGTGAACTCCTGGACTCAAGCGATCAATCTGCCTTGGTCTCCCAAAGTGCTAGGATTATAGGTGACAGCTAATGCACCTGGCCATTCCTTTTTATTATATGTAGTCATTGGGGATCTGGGGCAACTTTTGTCATTTTGTTTCTGGGACAATAGTGAAGAGGTAATTTATTCAGTGTGTCCTTCCCCCTCACATTTTACCTATAAAGAGAACAATGTGGAGAGGTTAATGGTCTTAATTGATAGAGACACTAACAACTTCTAGACAAAAGAAGGCTTTAATGTAGCCTCCAAACACCTCTTCAACGTTTGTGTTTTTTTTCCACACCTACTTCTAACAATCCTCTTGGATTCTCTGGATTCTTAGTAACCTCAGTCATGGACACCACTACTGTTCTCTCCTTCTGGTTCATACTGATTAGAAGTGGCTGTTCCTCTGCATCACCAGGTTCATAACCTCGATTTTCTCTGTCCAAAATCTCTTAAGAAATATTTTTTCCTATAAATTTCACATTTGCATTTTATTTTTAGAAATATTGCGCGAAGGACGTAGAACAAAGGGCAGAATCTGATGAGTGGGGAGATTATGACCTCATGAAGTTAAAGCAGAGTCTCTTAACCTAGAAACTAGAGAAAGCAGGTATTCCCTTGGAAGCAATTCTAGCACCTCCACTTTATAATAAGTTAAATCACTTTAAAATAAAAAAAATTATGTTGAAATGTAAGCATGGGAGAACAGAGCTTCAAGACATACTTGATGATTTGAAAAAAAAACTTGTATAAATACACACTTAAAAACGTAGAGCACAAAATAGTACCTATTCTATGATAAAAATCATGTAAAAAGGGTGGATATATATGGATATAGATTTGGAACTAAAGAAATGTAAATAGTTATTTTATTTAGGCCTAGACACCACAGGTACATTTTTTGAAACCATAAAAGCAAAACCTTTCTGGAAGGAAGATATATAACTACATATGCCTGGGTGGATTTCTGTAAACATACTGCAATGGAGAATTTTTAAAAGTAAATTGGTGACAGGTGCGGTGGCTCCCACCTGTAATCCCAGCACTTTGGGAGGCTGAGGCGGGTGGATCACTTGAGGTCAGGTGTTTGAGACGAGCCTGGCCAACATGGTGAAACCCCATCTCTATTAAAAATACAAAAATTAGCTGGGTGTGGCGGTGCACATCTGTAATCCCAGCTACTTGGGAGGCTGAGGCAGAGAATCACTTGAACCTGGGAGGTGGAGGTTGCAGTGAGCCGAGATTGCACCACTGCACTCCAGCCTGGCCAACAGAGCAAAACTCAATTTCTAAAAAAAGAAAAAAAAGTAAATGGGGCTGCGGTTATGAAGGAGAGAGAAAGAGAGCATTCTTTCCTTCTGGCTGAAGTGGGTTTGTGAGATAAGACTTCCCTATCTGTTTTAAAACGTTTCTGTGCTTCTTTCCCTCTCCCGCTTGGCCCCCTTTTGCTGTGGTCTGTTTTTCTTCTCCTCTCTTGATAGAAAATCTCCAAATTACTGTGTGACTGATTATTTTGCCTGAACAAAAATAATGATAATAAAACTTCCAAAAACTGAAGTATGGTAAGTTTCAATTTTAAAATCAGACCAACAAGGTAGTATCTCAAGAGCTGAGCCTGCTGTCACCTTTGGCTTCTAAGAAACAACCAACAGCCTGCCTCAGTCTTCTACTTGTGTTTTCAGTCCTCTGAGTATGGAAATAACCTAAGGCAGGGCGCAAAGGCCATACAATTGAAAGAAATAAATAGGCCTGCTTATTAGGTCTCCCTATAAAACTATTTATTATCTGTTATGCCTCATCTATTAAAGAACATAATAAGCACTACAGGTCACATTACAGATGTGCATGTGGTTAACTTTAAAAATGCGGCTGTCTCCAGAAGGAATTCCGTTTGAAGAAGGGCCAGTTGCAGTGTAATGTCAAACTGTTTCCATCGGCCCTGTGGACTGCTGAACACTGATCATTTATGTCAGGGTCAACAAGGCCATTTTCTTCCCTGGGCAGAAAAAAAAAAAAAAAAGAGGGCAGTGGAGGTACACATCAGGCCAGAGGGGGTAAATCTCTACAGAGAGGACTCTAGCTATGAGATGGTGGCTGGGTAAAGGTGACCTTGCCGAAGGCCAGGTGAGTATGTTCAGGAATCTGGGTACACTGTAAAAAATGGGAAGTCCTGGCCAGGATGTGTCTGTAATGGCAAGCTTGTAAAGTGGTATACAGCCCCGCTGCGGCAGTTAATCCCTGGCTTGGCATCTTTGGGAGAGCTGAGGTCTTCTATCTTTTTATAAATGAACTGCAGCTCCGGGTGGTCGCAGTGGCTCACACCTGTAATCCCAACACTTTGGGAGGCTGAGGTGGGCGGATCAAGAGGTCAGCAGTTTCAGACCAGCCTCGCCAATATAGTGAAACCCAGTCTCTACTAAAAATACAAAAATTAGCCAGGCGTGGTGGTGCACACCTGTAGTCCCAGCTACCTGGGAGGCTGAGGCTGGAGAATCGCTTGAACCTGGGAGGCAGAGGTTGCAATCAGCCAAGATTGTGCCACTGACTCCAGCCTGGGCGATGAGTGAGACTCTGTCTAAAAAACAAAACAAAACAAAACAAAACAAAACAAAACAAAACAAAACAAAAAGAACTGCAGCTCAGTTTCTTATGTTCCGATTCATCCTGTGACCTGACCTCACACTACATGGGTCAAAATAGATGTCTTTGAAATGCATGTGGTTTCCCTAAGTTATTTTAGTGTCAAAACTTCTGGAATTTGCCTAAAACATAAATCCACATCCCTTTTCACCTTCAGTCTTCATTTTTCATCTTTTCCTTGTGAGTATCAGTATCTATATTTTTTTATTCATGTCTTTTTTTCTTAGCTTTAAATTCTGGGTTTTATGACCCTTGCCTTATTATCACAGATTTCTTCTCTCATATGGCTTCCTGCTTTATTGTCTGTGGGCATACTCGCTACCTCTTCTGAAAAATTCTCTAGAGATTCTACACTAGGTCAGATCTTTGCTACTGGCAGCACAAACTTCATCCCTGCACTCGCATATGGCGGAAGAGACTAGCTGCTTTTCATATGTCAACTCAAAAGATGAGGGATTTTTGAGGGTAATAGCATCGCAAGCAGTTTTCCTTTTCTTTGCACTCTAAAATATTTTTCCAAATGTTCAATAATAAACATTTATTACTTTAATTTACAATTTTAAAAGATGAGATATATATCATGAATAACCTTGGCTTCCTTTCATAAACCACTATGGCTCTATTATTTTATCCAAATCCTTTTTGAAGTTATATATTTTACCCTTTTAACTTATGAGTTCAAGAGCATTGTAAATTGCCACTTGTGATGAAGTAGTGATGTCTTTGATTTATAAAAGACAAATATCTAAGTTTGTCATTTTAGAGAATTGTACTTCTTTAGTCAAACATTGAATATTAGTCATGATTCTCATAAAACTTGCAAATGAATGTAAAACATCTAAGTGCTATTCTCCTTTATTTTTTGTGTCTCTGTGGTAAGTAGTAAAATGAATTATAGCAAAGTCACTAATGTCCAGTTAGCAGATGCTTGCTGGGTGTGGCTACACCAGAGGCTGGCTGTCTTGATTAGGAGCATATGACATGCAGTCAGTGCGAGCTGGGTTTGTGTCCTTACTTATCACATCTTACGTCACTTTTTCTTTTTATTTGCATGGAGGGGGTGAGAAACAGGTGTGTGGGGGCAGGAGGAGAGAAGCAAGGGGGCATGGAAGGGATGTAGCAAAAGAGAGGATGGAGGTGGGGGAGAAGCAGGTGGGAAGTACCAGGAGGATGAAGTAAGGAAGCAGGTGGGAGGAGAAACAGGAAAGCACGAGAAGATGGGAAGGTGGTGAGAAGTGAGGGATGGGACCGGGGGAAGAGTAAGAGGTGAGGCCAGCAGGGAAAAGTGAGGGGGCAGGTCCTTTGTCATCTGGAACCAATTTTTCACCATTCTGAGCCTTTTTTTTTCTGACCTGCAAAATAGGGATGATAACAGCACCTACCTCATAAGATTAATAATATGACTGATATGAGGATTATGTAATATAATCTACAAAATACAAAGTGAAGGAAACACTACAAGATGACTGTTTCACTTTCTTCAATAAATAAATTGAAAAGAAAATAAAGATGTTTTGCTCTGGAGGAGGGGAAGAGAGAAAGAGGACGGCAGAGAGAGCAAGCCTGAGTACATAGTACATTTAGCACTACATTAATTTAAAGTTTTAGCTATTTATATTATGTGCTGTCCAAATTAAACTATACAACAGTTTACCGAAATCAAATAAATGTTCATGACATTCTACTAAGTGCACTTCTAAGTCATCGTGTCATTCAATGAATATTACGTTGTACCCGCCAGGCCATTTGGGGTTACAGTGAAAGATAATGACAAACCTCACTCTTGGTCCTGGCTTTGATGATTATTAGATGTGACATCTTGAACAAATAATTGCTCCACTTCTACATTTCCTCAGCTATAAAATTTGCATGAACATAATACCTGCCTCACAAGCTGTTGTGAAGATTCATTACAGCATTAGGTGTAATGTTTAGCACCGTACCTAACACTCAAAAAGTATTCAATAAATAAATAAATACTGCTTCCCATTATAGTTATCACAATAATCAACATTTCACCTGCCCTCAATAAGCTTATTATCCAACAGGGGAGATAAGACACATCCAACATGTCCGCAGGGAACTATAGCTCAAGGCCCAAGGTGAGGAATGGTGCAAGCTACATACAAGTGTTGTGGGAACACAGGAGAGAGTGGAGGGATTTGGATAGAGGGGAACCAAAGTCAGGAGGTTCGTGTCCAGACCAGCAACATTTTTTAAAGAGCCACTCCTCTGACTATAGGAACTGCAATCTCTGGGTTTTGAGTTCCCTCTGCAGAGAACTGCAGGGTAAACTGCTGTGAATGCAGACTGGAGATCCCCTGAGATGCCACCATCCCTGCGCTGAGTGTGTCTTCCTGCCTGAAGTTACTGCCATGCATCAGGCAGTTGATGGAAGCCTGTGAGGAGAAGGGCACTCTGGCTGAGTTGAAGGGGGGCAGATAAATAAAGCTCACCTAAACACTGAGAGAGCCCAAGCATTAGGATAAAGGGGGATCAAGGATTCCTCTGCAGAGGAGTTCAAGGACCTCACTGGGAGGAGGAACTTGAAGTTTCATAGGAAGTTTTCTGAGGTACCTGATTCTCTTTGCCCTCCTGTCTACGGGACTCAGGGCACCAGGGCCAAGAGGTAGTGATATGAGTAGGAGGAGCCCTGGATTTGATTCAAAGGATCGATTTGAGTCCTGACTTCACTACATACAGAGCGGCCTTGGGCAAGTTGCATAACCACACTGGACTGCAATTTCCTCAACCATAAAACAGGTTTAATAATACCTGCCCTCAGTATCTCATGGGAGTATTGTGAGGATTGAGGGAGTCAATGTATATGAAACATGAGTTATTATTGCCAGTGACTTCGGTCTCTTTGTCCTTGACTTTGGATATGCTTTGAGTGTCTTAAAATGAATTAATCACTCAAGTAAGTATTTCTGCGACTAGCCTTGACCAGGACAGATAAATAGGAAACATGTTTCTTTAAAGGTCATTTGCATTTAGGTATGCTTCAAACATTTTCTTCATTTATTTCTTCCCTCAGGGAAATCCCTGTTCTTTGCATGATAGAATACTTACTCATCTTTTTATAATTCAACATAAATACTGTAATCACTTTAAAGTCACTGGTAGGAAAAATAGGTTTCTTCTAGACTCCGCCATTTGCTATAAAAGGTAAAAGATGACCTTGTCTGAAATATAGGATATAATTATTTCAGATTCTGAAAAAAAATCGTTCTTTGAATAAACCATGCCTTTCCTTTGAATGTTTCTTTTTAAGAAAACTGCAAGCTCTAGCAAGAAAGATACCACAAAAATAGAAATGCCAGTCTCTAAAGATCCCAAGACACTTTGAAAATAATAAATAATTAATTTTTTTCAAGCATCCTTAATATGATTAATCTATTTTAGAGATGAGGCAAGGGAAGCCAACAGAAGTTAAGGGACCTGCCCAAGGTTATAAGCAGCCAAGCCTGGAATAGAAGCTGATTTGGAGCTCAGCACTTCTTCTAATGAAAGGGTCTCAGTTTAGTACAATTACTGAGTATGAACAATGTCATATGCACTGTGGGAGACATCATCTAAGAGCCCATAATCTACTAGGGACCACCCTCCCAAAAAAAGTATAAAGCAAACAGCAGTGAATACTATAATTAGATGTCAAGATGTCATAAAAGAAGAGAAGGGGAAGAGATTAATTATGACTCAGGCAGAAGGGAAGTCTGGATAAATTTTTACGGAGGAGATGGGATTTGAGCTGAGGCTTTGGGAATGGGTTGGACATGTACAGGAGAACATGGGAAGGGGGACCAAAGGGACATCATCCTGGGTAGAGTTCTGGTTTGCATCAATAACTAGGGATTGGAAAGCAAAGGAAACACTCTTACAAAACAGCAAGTAGAACTGGGTTGTTCACAGAATAGAGATCAGATTGCCAAGGATTTTGAATTCTAAATTGAAGAAGTTGGATTTTGTTAACCATGATGAGCCATTACTGGCTTCTGGGTAGGTAAGACATAAGATAACTGTTCTAATACAAAATAGCAATACAATACAAAAATGACACATCCCCTGCTCCCTAAGTAGTCAGTGCTTATCAATAGGCCAAGAAGTGTTAGGAGTAGTAGGAGTAGGATGCTTTGGAGGCACAGACTAGGGGTATCCAAATCAGGGAAGACTTCCTGGAGGAGGTTTTTACTCTAGCTAAGTCTGGAAAATGAATAGAGATTGGTTAGGTAAGTAAAGCACAGGAGTGCATTCTAGGTAATGACACTTGAAAGGTAAGAACTAGCATGAGAGGTTCAGGGAACAAGCTACACAGCTGTGTGTAGTGGTAGGTGGAGGACAAAGGATAGGAGACGAAGCCAGAAAGGTCAATGAGCCTAAAGCACAAGAAATTGTATGTGCTAATTAAGAGATTTAACTTCAACCTGAGAGCTTTTAAAGGGTTTCTAAGTAGAAAAGGGACTCTGTTAGACAGGTTAAGTCCTGTTAAAATAGTTCCGTTTCTAGTAAGAGCTTGACCTACGTCGGTGGCAAGCCATGAGACTAGAAAAAAACTATAATTTGGATGGAGAATTCAGACTACGCAGAGTGGAATTAAAAATCAAGACAAAGTCAATGTGGCCAGGCTTGGTGGCTCATGTCTGTAAACCCAGCCCTTCAGGAGGTCGAGCCAGGTGGATCGCCTGAAGTCAGGAGTTTGAGACCAGCCCAGCCAACATGGTAAAACCCTGTCTCTACTAAAAATACAAAGGTGTGGTGGCGGGCACATGTAATCCCAGCTACTTGGGAGGCTGAGGCAGAAGAATTGCTTGAACCCAGGAGGCCGAGGCTGTAGTGAGCCAAGATTGTGCCACTGCACTTCAGCCTGGGCGGCAGAGTGAGACTCCGTTTCAAAAGAAAAAAAAAGTCAATGGCTAAACTATGGGTTTGTACCAAAGGCTCTGGGATTTTAAAGAAAAACATGAAGCCTGGAGCATGATGCCAGGCAGGCTTCCCTGAATGGGGTATGGCTTGCATGAAGAGGGCATTCTGGGTAAGCGCCACAAGGCAGGAGGGGAGAGGCATTCTAGGCAAGCACCACGGGGAGGTGGGGGGAGGCATTCTGGGTAAGCAGCACAGGGCAGGTTGGGAGAGGTATTCTGGGTAAGCAGCACAGGGCAGGTGGAGAGAGGTATTCTGGGTAAGCACCACAGGGCAGGTGGGGAGAGGTATTCTGGGTAAGCACCACAGGGCAGGTGGGAAGAAGAATTCTGGGGAAGCACCACAGAACAGGTGGAGTGAGGCAAAGCCAAGTTCCATGGTTGTGAGGATAAAGGGCTGTATTGGTGGAAAGCTTGTATTATCCTATGAATGGTAGTATGGTAGGCTGGCTTATAGATGACTTTGATAGGAGTAAGACTAAATGAAATAAACCAGAAACTCACTGGAAACTTTTGAACAGTTTCATAAAATGACATAAAATGACATGCCTCAGGGTGTTATTTTAGTTTAGTTGCAGGTATTTGGGGTGGTTTAGGAGATGGAGAGAATGTCTGCTTATCCTGAAAAATCTGGCTTCAAGCTGTAGAGCCTTTCAAGTTCTCTATATCATTGTATTTTTTTTTTAAGGGATGGTAATGAAATAAACATTTTTTTCCTACCACTCAGTTACAGTCTTATAGTATTAGCTATCACTGGCTAATCTAAGCCATATAATTGATGAAAGAAATGGAGTATTCCTAGAAAGCTAACTTTCTATGGCATTAGGGCACTGGGCAGGCTTGCAGGGGCCACCTGTTTTTAACTTTGGTGAAGAAAGATCGCATATACCTCAGCGAATTTTCCTGGGACCAGTCTGGGTATCCCGGATGAATTACTGTGTGGCAATTTTAAATCCAAGTTATTGTGCTAAGGCACTCCCATGGGCTCAATAGCGAAACAAGGGAAGCTCAAAGGCACATGGAAGGAGAATGCAGTGAGTAAAAGAGAGACAGTCAAGCAAGAAAGAGTTTAGAAATTGAGTAACTGCATAGATCGGTGACCTGGATAGCCAGGAATGATAGGCCTATGGTGGTAGGATTCTTAAATCATGGCTTGGACCTGGGGAGGGAATAGTGTATACTTCCCCTTACCTGCTTCACTGGGGCTAGAAGAGCTCAAAGACTTGGAGCACAGCCAGACGTATAGTGGAATAGAAAAGGAATATACACTTATTAGAGAAATGAGAGAGACCTGGGCAGTTGGAGGAACACAGATCTAAGGATCTCTGAGTAACATATCTCCTATGCTGACCATGTATTTAGTTACTGCTTCAAGTCATCGGCTTGTCTTTAGGAGTAGCTTTGTTGCACTCAGGGTGTCTGGCCTGAGGGTATGTTACGTTTAGGATTTAATGCTGATGAAAGATATGAGAGGAGATGGTGGTTCTATGTCCTCAAATTATTTCACTTCTGAGCATCATTTAAAACAGTTGTCCCCTCCTTAAATTTTTCTCCTCTCTTGATTGTGTGATACCATAAGCTTCCTGTTCTGGTGACTTTTTTTTTTTTTTTTTAAGACAAGGTCTCGCCACTTAGTCACCCAGGCTGGAGTGCAGTGGCACAATCATGACTCACTGCAGCCCTGACCTCCCAGGCTCAAGTGATCCTCCCACCTCAGCCTCCTCACCTCAGCCTCTTGAATACCTGGGACTACAGTTGTGCACTACCACTCCTGGCTAATTTTTTAAGTTTTTAAAATAGAGACAGGGTCTCCCTATGTTGCCCAGGCTAGTGTCAAACTCCTGGGTTCAAGTGATCTTCCTGCCTTAGCCTCCCAAAATGCTGGAATTACAGGCATAAGCCACCATGCCTGGCCTAGTGGCCCCTTTTTAATTTCATTTGCTGCCTCTTTGTCCTCTATCTAACTTCCAAATATTGGAGTTCCATCACAGGGCCTCTTCTTTTCTCTAGCTATCCAATCTCTTCTGGTAAGCTCATCCAGTCTCCCAGTTTAAACATTATATATATACATATTTACCCAGAAGACCCCCATAACTACAGTTCTGGCCACTCCCTAGAGTTCCTGACTCATGTATCTAAATGTGTACTTGATGTTTCCGTTTGGAAGTCACACAGATATTTCAGATTTTATGAGTATAAAATTACACTTTTCATTTTTCTGCTTAATCTTGTCTCTTTTATCCCCAGTTAAATGTTATCACCGTCCACTCAGTTGCTCAAGCAAGATCATCCGTGATCCCTTCCTTTACTTCACTCAATCCATTAGCAAGTACAGACCATTCTACTTTTTTTCCTTTGTTTGTTTTTTGAGACAGAGTTTTGCTCTGTTGCCCAGGCTGGAGTGAAGTGGCATGATCTCGACTCACTGCACCCTCCACCCTCCAGCTTCAAACAATTCTCCTGCCTCTGCCTCCCAAGTAGCCGGGATTGCAGGCACCTGCTACCATACACAGCTAATTTTTGTAGAGACGGGGTTTCACCATGTTGGTCAGGCTGGTCTTGAGCTCCTGACCTCAGGTGATCTACCTGCCACGGCCTCCTAAATTTCTAGGAATACAAGCATGAGCTACTGCGCCCGGCCCCATTCTGCTTTTAAAATACATCCCAACCTGCCCATTTCTTTTCATCACCTCTGTTAATATCACAGTACAAGCCATCATCTTCTGTGGCGTGGACTCCTGCTTTGCATGTCTACCCAAGCTTCACCAAGAAGCATGTAGTATAACATTCTCATTATGGCCTGCAAGTCTGCGTTGTCTGCCCATTCCTACAAGTTCAAACCCATCTTGCTTTACTTTCCTCCTTGCCCACCCCCTTTCAGATCTTTTTTTTTTTCAGTTTCTCTAACATGTGCACATTCTTGGTTGAGTTCCCTGGAAATGGTTTAGGGGCAAGGTAGGGGTGATCTGGAAGGAGTGAGTGCATGAGAAGAGTAGAAGAAAAGGAAAAGACAAAACCAAGTGTATTATTTTGAGATTGCTGTTTTGGGCAATAAGGCTCTATTCTACTGAGATCTCCCAAAAGGTATACAGAATGCCTTCCAGAGATGTGAACCTAAAGGACAGGAGACTGGGACACTGTCTACCAGCTCCCGTCCCTGACAATTGAGGGTTGTTTGGGGGGCATTAGCACAAGCTGCCCTGTGGCACTATCAGAGAAAGTAGAAAGAAGCTCAGAAGCTTGAGGTGGGTGGCTGTCAGCTGGGGGTGAGTTTGGGCTTTCAGGGAGCTATTCATCACAGCTGTGGCTGAAAACAGGCAGGCTGAGGGGCTGCTATGAGAGGCTACTCCAAGCTCTTTCTTGTGTTGGCGGCTGCTTACATGCTGTTCTCTTGGCCTCCATGGACTTCTCTTCCTCCCAACTCTGTGAGTAGCTGGAGTCCTCCCATCCTTTAGAGCTCAGTTTAAATAGCATTTCCTCAGAGATACCTTCCCTGTTCTGCCAATCTAAATTATATCTCCACTGGTGGTCTCCATCACAGTACCTTCAGGACATATGCCAGGATTTGTGATTATATATTTTTGTGTTACATGTTATGTCTGTCATCCACATGAGTCTGTAACTCCCTCTTTTGTTCCTCTCTGAACACCCAGTGCCTGACATTATATCTGGCAAATAGTAGGTCCACAACTAATGAATGAAAGAGAAAAAGCTATATGCCTGAATATGTAGCCCAGAAACCTGTCTCAAGTCCATCTTTTGGCAGCACAGGCAGGGGGCCTTGTTCTCCATCAAGCCTGCCTAGCTGTTGAGAGAGCTCAGGTTTTCTGGGCCATGACTGGAACAATAGTGGGAGAAGTTTTAGGACACTGTATGAACAGAGGAGGATTTGACAAGTGTTCATGGAGCTTTCACTGTGGGTCAGACCCTGTCTAGGTGAAGGGGATAGAAAAATTGTGAAGACCCAGTACCTGTTCTCATAGAGTGATCGTGGGAATCAAAGGAACTTACAAGTGGCAAACCGATTGGAAGACTGTAAAGCACTAGGCAATGTTAGGCCTTTTGATGGTGAAAGGTTGGGCTAGGCCAGGCACAGTGGCTCATGCCTGTAATCCCAGCCACTCAGGAGGGTGAAGCAGGAGACTCGCTTGAACCCAGGAGGCAGAGGTTGCAGTGAGCCAAGATTGTGCCACTGCACTCCTTGGGCAACAAGAGTGAAACTCCGTCTCAAGAAAAAAAAAAAAAAAAAAAAAAAAAAAAGCTGGGCCAGATAGTTCTAAGGAGCCTTCTGGCTTTTAATCTAAGGCATTTGTTATCAAGTAGGGCAGGGAGAATGAGTGTGTTGAGATCTGAGGGAGATTCTTGAACTATTTAAACTAACGGGGTGCTTGAAAATAGTTTTGCTCACAGCTCTCAAGAGCTGCCTAGCACTTTGGACGATGGTTTCAGATATAGAGCGCAGCTGTGCAGTTCCCAAGCCAGGTAAGACATTGGTTCTGTGCCACTTTCTCTATGGTAAGTGAGTAGCTAGGTAGGATTAAGTCTGATATGCTTTCTTTAAACTTTCAGCTCATGACTTGATACATTTTTCTTTGTAGTAATAGCCAAAAATGAACGGTAACATTGAATAAAATTTGGTGTAATTTATCTCTAAACTTGCAACTGAAAAAGTAAATTTTCACATTAAATATGTTCTGTGGTAACATCTGCTTTAACTACAGTATCTACTAATACAGAATCTGAGTGTTAGAAAGACCCTGAGAAATAAATTTATTCATTGCCCCATGTCTCTGAGTCTCCTAAACTGCTGCTCAATGTAGACTCTCCATTCGTGTCTAAGTGTTCAGAACGTCCCAGGAATTCAAAGAGGTAACATTCTGAAAGCATTGGCTATCACCAAGGGATAGTGGAATGAGTAAGGCCTGGGAATTGGGAGACTTGGTTTCCAGTTCCACTCAGCCACTACCTGCTGTGCAGTCACAGGAACAAATGCCTCTGGTCTCAGTTTCTCTAGTTGTAAAGGATTACCTGACTTTTCAGATTTAATTGTTCATGGAAGACACAGAGAGACAGTACAGTACATTTATTAAGAGCTTGCTTCCTGGAGCCAGACTGTCTGGATTCAAGTCTGTGCTTGAGAGAGTGTTGGCCTAGAAGATCTAGAAGCCCTAAACACACATGGATGCTGAAATAAATATGTGTGGCTCAAAATATTTGCATAAAAATAATAGTAATTTTGACTATTGTATTAACAGTAGTGTCAAGTATTGGTGTAAGTTGTATTGGAATATAACAATAGTGTTAGGGTAGTATTAGTAGCACCCTGGGGTCCCATAAAAATCTAAGCTTCTGTTTCTTTAGGAAATTGACTTATTTTTCCTTTTAAATAAAGAGGAAAGGGTCCTCCTCAAGATTTTTTTTTTCTTTGCAGTCCTAATTATTTTACAGCATTGGAAAAACAAATCAAATATTTAATTTTTTAGTGTTTTAAGTATATTCTCTTTCTTCTGAAGTGGTACAATCATTAAGAAAATGTTCTCAGTTAGATCCCCCTGCAATCTTCACTAGATATTCCACCAGTGAAAAAGATTTACCTAAATGGAAACTTTCAAAAAATTTAAATCAGTAAGAAATTAAATTCAAACTAATTTCAAAGGTGATGACTATGTAAGTGTTTTGAACTCAGGCCTCCAATAGAGAAATGTGGTAGGGAGGAGAGTGATAGCAAACCGTCTCCTCTTCACCATGTAGGGGAGGAAAAACATCTTTATCTCCCCCTTCCTAGGTGCGTGGCTGAAGTCCCTATTACATAAGACAGATTAGCAGAGAAAATTAGATGCATTTAGTTAATGTAGGTTTTATGTGACATGAGTCTTCCTAGGGAAATGAAAACCCGACCAGTTAAATATATATATGTGTGTGTATATATATGTGTGTGTGTGTGTGTGTGTGTGTGTGTATGTATCTCAGGTTTAATGAAGAGTGGACAGTTGTGGAGAAATATGATTGGGCAAAACAATGTGATCTGATGGTAAAAGCCAAAGCAAACTTAGCACGGCCTGTTAGTTCAGATTCTTCTCTGTGACGTTTTGTGTTTGGAAATAAGGATGCTCCTTTCCTCTGGATATAGTGAGGGCATCTCTAAAGTGAGGATCTTAGGACCTGCTTCAGGGTAAGGTCAGAAAATCTCCCCTGGGTTTTATGATCAGCTACAGGAGAAAAGGATAGAAGAAAGTCGGAGAGACTTTACTGCTTCTGCTTTTTCTCAAATGCCAAGGTGCCATTTTTGGGGGTAGCATGTCTTCAACCCCATTACTCATTTCCCACAAACTGGGAAATTTTGAGTTGACTGTAAGGAAATATCGAGTTCTCACTGAGGGGCTCAGTCATGAAAAAGGAGGTACTGTAATTTTGTTTGATTCCATACAGCATATAAAAGAATGATCTGGAAAACTTCCCTACTCTCAGGTTTGTGAGCCTAAGCACACAGCTTCAGGTTGCCCCTGCTCATTTCATTCTTGCTTTCTGGGCACAGCCCTGTCTGCAGCAGCCCCTGAATGTGGCCTAAAAGGCAAAAAAGTACATCCCAGTGGGCTTTCTCAGCCCCGTACAATTATGTATATAGGTGATCTCCAGCCTCATTCACCCTCTCCCAGCATTTCTGCATTCTCGTTTCAGTTCACCTCCTAGGGTCCTCGACAAATCAGTTTCCATCTTTGCAGCCACAGACCCTCGCCCAGAAAGTTGTAGTGTGGCTTTGTGTACTGTCTCTTCAGTTTCAGGGGCCATCCATTTGAAGATGTGCTGGAGTTCTGCTTCTTTCCTACTTTTCTCCACATCTTGCGCAGACAGAAGTGTATTGAGGATGACTCCTCCACCCTCCCCCACATTCCCAATTCTATAAGTTGGGTTGCAAAGAGCTGTTTTCCCCAGGCAGGGAACTCTGCCTATCATATTGATTTCTTTGGTTGTCTGGAGAAAAAAATGCAGAATAGTGCATCCACCCATTCCCGTTTCTCTTCCAGGCAGCAGCTGGTGGGTGCAGTGACCCCAGCCTCAGAGCTGCTTTGGGCAGCTTCTGACCTCTTCTCGCTACATAGACTCCATCAGTTCTGTTGTGAGCTGCAGGTTGCAGAAATCTCATCTGCCCTATTTGGAGAGAAAGATTTAAATGCTTGAAGAAAGGTTATAAAGCATTCCTTTTTCCCAGTGACACAGCATTCAATCACATTCAGCTCCTGCTAGTTTTGGGAGAGGCAGCTTAACAGAGTAGAGTTCTAAGAAGAATGCTGTGTTTTGTAGACACAGATTGCCTCCCTGGAGATTCAAGGGAATGCCTTAGGCCATAATAGCCTGGAGGCCAAGAAGAAATTTCTGCCCTGGAATAACAATCGGTCATTGAGCTCTGATTTTGACTGGGTTGTTCTCCCTTCTACTATGCTGCCCTCCACTTCTTCCCCGTCACCTAATCCAGAACAGACACTCCGGTAGCGTGGATAGCCGGGGAAGGAGACTGCCAATGAGCAGAGACAGCAGAGGACAGGGGTCTAAAGTTGAGTCCATTTGCCCATTTTGGGGGTATAAATTGTGGACCAGTTGCAAGAATGTGTAACAGAATACACATTTGGGATTTGTGGTCACTGAGATAATAATAGCTGATACTTTATAATGTTTTCCATGTAACAGACTGTATGGAGTGCTTCACTTATAGAAATTATTTTATCATTATAATAAGTCTTTGAAGCGCTTCCTCTTACTTTCCTTTCTTTTCTTTTCTTTGGAGACAGGGTCTCACTCTGTTGCCCAGGCAAGTGCAGTGGCAGGGTCATACATAGCTCACTGCAGCCTTGAACTCATGAGCTTAAGTGGCCCGCTTGCCTCAGCCTCCTGAATAGCTGAGACTACAAGTGTGCACTACCATGCCAAAATAATTTTATTTTATTCTATTTTTTTTTTTTTTTTTTTTTTTGTAGAGGCAGGGGTCTTGCTATGTTACCCAGGCTGGTCTTAAACTCCTGACCTCAAGCAATTCTCCTGTCTCAGCCCCCCCAGTAGTTAGGACTACAGGTGTACACCACCATGCCTGGCTAATTTTTATTTTATTTTATTTTATTTTTTGTAGAGACAGTATTTGGCTGTGTTGCCCAGGCTGGTCTCAAACTTCTGGCCTTAAGCCGTCCTCTGGCCTTGGCCTCCTAAAGTATTGGGATTACAGGTGGGAGCCACTCTATCTGGCTGAGGTGGTTGATTTTATTATTATCCTCATTTTATAGTTGAGGAAACTAAAACTTGGAGAGGTTAAGTAACTTGTGTAAGAGCACACAATTAGTAAGTTATCTAAGTACAGTTCAAATCCTGCTCTGGTGTCTGTACTTTTAATCATAGCACTACACTTTGACTTTTCCAGGAGATTGTTAGTTTAACAATCTCTAAATTTCCCAATCTTTGTTTTATGGGTTAGAGACACAAGAAATTTGGAGGCATAGGAGGCTACTCCTAGTGTCATGCAGGGCTGTTGACGAAAAGAACCCATTGCGCAGAAGAGTTGAGATGAATTATAATTTTGATCTGAAAATGAAATGAAATAAAATAAAGTAGAGGAAAACCAGAAAATATTGACTAGGGAAGGAAGATGAAAATAAGAGAAAAGAGAGAAGGATAGTGAAACTACATTTGTCCATTTAGTTACTAAATGAGTGTCTCTTACATGCCAGGCAATGTGTTGAGCCTTGTGCTAGACGCTGGAAACTAAGGGCCTACAAAAAAAGAAGACACACTTTTGCTTCTGGGAAACTTTTACAGGTTGAACATCCTAATATGAAAATCCAAAATCCAAAATGCTCCAAAATCTGAAAGTTTTAAAGTACCAACATGAGCCACAAGTAGAAAATGTCACACCTGACCTCATGTGGTGGGTCATACTCAAAACACAGTTAAAACTTTGAGTCATGTACAAAATTACTTAAAATATTGTATAAAATTACCTTCAGGTTATGTGTATAAGGTGCATGTGAAACAAATGAATTTTCTTTAGACTTGGGTCCCATCTCCAAGGTATTTCATTGTATGTATGGAAATGTTCCAAAATCCAAAAATACCTGAAATCTGAAACCCTTCTGGTCCTAAGCATTACAGATAGGAGATACTTAACCTGTAGTTTACAGGGGAGGGGGAGGGGTGGGTGACCTTCATCAAATAGCCTCATACATAAATTTCAAATTATAACTCCTATTTAGTGCTGTGAAGGAAACATTCACGTGGCTTAAAATAGCATAACAGGGGCCTGACCTAGTCTGCCTCCTGGTTAAGATGTGTAGGACAGAGATTTGATCAATTGCCTCTCTTAGAGGAAAGTGAAGTTGATTCTGATATTCTTGAGTGAATAAAACTTGCAGACAATATAGTCATCTTAGTGTTTCATTAGAAAAAGTTTGACAAGGAACCATAATGGGCATGATTTTGGCCTTTAAACTCTCTTTTCCTTCCCCTACTTGTTCAAATTTTAAACTATTTCTTCTGGCCCAGTGTCCCTTTCTCTACACTGTACCTCCTAAGCCACTGTCATTTCCTCATCAGTAACAGTTTTACCTTGGGTAATTGTCTACCGAAGGGTTCATTTGTCAACAAGTCCACTCTCATGCCTCAGCTTGGCAAAAACATCTGGGAACCAGTTGTCTAACCTAAATTTCCCTCCGTCCTTCTGTGTATCCCTGGAAGGTTTACCTGAACCAAAAGGCTGCAATATTCTTCATTGCTTATTAGACTCATTCTCTGAGTCTCATTTCATATTTTTATTTTATTTTTTGAGACAGGGTCTCACTCTGCTGCCCAGGCTGGAGTGTCATCACCTTCCCAGGCTCGACCTTCCTGGGCTCAGGTGATTCTCCCACCCCAGATTCCTGAGTAGCTGGGGCTGCAGGTGAATGCCACCATGCCCAACTTTTTTTTTTTTTTAAGAGAAGAAGTTTTGCAATGTTGCCTTGGCTGGTTTCGAAGTCCTGGGCTTAAGGGATCCACCCACCTCGGCCTCCCAAAGTGCTAGGATAACAGGCATGAGCCACCAGGCCTGGCTCTGTCTCTAGATTGAAGACTATTTTGGCATTATTTTTTTTACCACATACACAATGTATACTTTGTTATAGAGAAAAATGCATGAAGTAAATCCCATTTCTTTTATTCTCCCTTCACTCCACAATGAGAAAGATTGGAACACTCAGAATTCTAAGATAATGATAAAACAAGTAATTGTAGAGCAGTCCAGAATATCTTATGTCATAGTTAATACTGACTTTGTATGTTACGGGTAATATTGCTTTTCAAACTGATATTTTTGAAGGTCAAAAAAATCTGACTAGCTTACAGTGCTTTAGACATTAGGAGTTATATTTAGTTGAAAATTAGGAGAATGGTTATTTTTATCACTAATATGCTACAACTGCTCTTTGCCAAGGATATTCTTCATGTGGACATGAAGTGATACCCAAAATGTTAGGTCATTGCCTCTTGACAGAGGCTTCTTGTGTTTCGATTTCAAAATCTACAGCCTCTGTTGAAGTCAGTAGACAGCAGGATAAAAACACACATACTTGAAACATATTCCCATTTTCACCCTTCCCATTAAAACTACTGTCCACAGGCCAGGTGTGGTGGCTCATCATGCCTGTCATTCCAACACTTTGGGAGGCTGAGGCAGGAAGATTGCTTGAGCCCAGGAGTTCGAGACTAGCCTGGGCAATATAGTGAGATCTTGTCTCTACAAAAAATTTAAAAATTAGCCAGGTATGGTAGCATGCGCCTGTAGTCCCAGCTACTCAGCAGGCTGAGATGGGAGGATTGCTTGAGCTCAGGAGGTGGAGGCTGCAGTGAGCTGAGATTGTGCTATAGCATTCCAGCCTGGGCCACAGAGTGAGACCCTGTCCCAAGAAAATAAAACAAAACAAACTACTTCCCACACCAGGGCATAAAAACAGACACCAGAAGTCAAGGGATAGTATTTACTATTTCCTTGCAGGACATAGCAGAGATTTTGGCAAGATGCCCTGAGAGAAAGGACCTCACTATCTCAGGGAGTTGAGTCCAGCTGCCTCCCCAGGCTGCCTACTTTTTAAAAGGCTGTGTCTCCCTCATTTCTGAGAATGTTTCCTGGCCTGAGGTGAGCTGCAAGATTCTAGAAGCTTCTGCTCTAGGCACTTGAAAGGGACCCCAGGTGACTACCCTGACACCTTTCGACCTGAGCTTTCACGTCCAGGTGACTGCCTCAGCCTGCTTGTCCTGTCTCCCAGGAATAGGTTTGTAGGAATTTCATTATTGAGAGAGGTCAAGTGGAAACTATTGCTTAGAGAGAAAATTGTACTTCCCAAATGATATAAGTCAAAGTAAGTAGCATGCGTTTTGTTATTCATTCAGGCAGTATCAGTTGAGCAGCATTATTTGACAGTCCTGGGCTGGGGCTGGGGTGTACAGTGGTGAGCAAATAGCCCTGGGCCCTGTCCTAGTGGAGCATGCTATCTACTAGGGGAGAGAGAGACTGATGAAAATGACTACCCAAATAAGTGATTACAACTGTGAGAAGTGCTGAGTAAAGCAAGGTAGGAAGCCAGGAGAGTGCAGGTGAGCCTGGCAGGTTCCTGGTGAGCTGAGACCTGTAGGGCATTGCCCTTTTTGTCCCTTGCACTTGGCTGTCTCCTGACTGTGGCCTTATGGTCTGCTCTGGAACACGGATACCTAGTGGGGCAGGGCTTTCATGGGGAGTAACATGTATATTCACAGTATAGTGTCTTTGTTCAGCTCTTGATGGTTGGTCCCTGGGTGGCCTCTGGTATCTGTGGAATCAGAGTCTGGGCTCTCAAAATAAGAGGGGTGTTCTTCTGAGTCTTTCTCTGCAATGTGTAAATTATTTAGATAAGGCATTTGACTAGGAGGTACATCTAAGAGTCATTACACTTTGCAAAGCATTTTAACCACGTGATTTCAGCTGGTTCTCATGCCAGCCCCACAAAATAGGTTTTTGTTAATCATTCCTAATTTACAAAGTGAATAAATAGACAAGATTGGTGTTTGAGCTTTTCGTTCCTTTACTTTGCTTATCGTAACACTTAATGCACTTCGTTGTCATGACTTGTTTAATTGTACACTTCCCCCATGGGATTGTAAACTTTACAAAGGCAGCTATAATCACCACCACATCCCCAGCACGCAGGACATGCCAGTACATAGCAATAATTATTTGTTAAAATAAATAAATAAGTGGATGAATACACTGTGCCTAAGAAAATCTGTGTTATGATAGAAGAAAAAGACATTGAACTAATTTTCCAGTGAGGTATAACCAAATAAGACTATGGAATTCAAGGCCACAGTAAATGTAATGGCCAACCCAACTTTTCACATGCCTGAACTGAAAATTTGTAAAAGACATGTGAAAACACATAACAATTATCTTAAGCCTCTCCCACAAAATTACTACCTCTACCTCTGACTCGTCAGCCCTGGTGCCAAAAGGCACAATAAGAATCCCCTCTCCCCCTTCAATTTCCTGCTCTGCCTCATATCAAGATAATCTCTGAGTAGGGTTCCTTTACACGTCGAAGCTGCAACCAGAAGTCCTGAATGGCTGCGTTAGAAGCCTGATGTCATCAGGACAGGGGTAAAATGGGACTGGCTTTAGCACCTGGACCCCACACTTTCCCTACCTCCCTTCTCTGTCCTCTACCAACCTCTTCCCCACTTTCCATACCCACTTGCTGTGTGCAATCCAATATCTTGCTTGTCAGTAGTGCTCTTGCTCTTGATTCTCCACTGGCATGGGAAAGACATTCAGACCAGAAGAATCTAGCAAACAGGAAGACCTCAGGAGTCATTTGGTTCTATTAATACCATCTAGATTGGAGGAAGGATGTTTCCCAGTTTCACACTGAATTGGGTGTTTACTGTTCTAGGTCTTTGCTGCTGGACCCAGATCAGATGGTAACTTGAAAGCTGGACCTGCATCATGGTAAGCCTGTGACCCCCAGCTGTTATACCACCACCTCTGTTGTCACTATTCTGGGGTGTTAAGTTTCCTGCCCTAACAACTGTTCAAAGAATTTCACTTGAGTAAATTATGTGCAACTAATTTATAGTGGCTTAGGCAGAGAGGATTTTGGGTCATGGCTGGATATTATGTACTCAATAGCATGTTCAAACACTGAGATTAGTGCTCCAGGTCTCTCTCAGACCACCCCCACAACATTACTTTTATTTGAATGGAAGCTTTGTCTGGATAAGGCCAACAATGCAGAGATCCATGCAAGTTTTTCTAAGTCATTAGTGGTTCCATTTTAAATAATGACTACTAAGGGAGGAAAAGTTGGGGTCATGAAGGAAGAGGTCTTAAATTCATTAGTACTTCAAAGGGAGAAAGAGTAAAAGAATAACAAGAGTACTTTAAGTTTATATTCTCCAGATTATCCACTATAAAAAATTGACTCACACTGGAAGCAATAAAAGTGTTGTAAGAGTATTTATAAATAAAATTGTGAATGGATCAGGAGTCAGGGAAGTGGTTGCTGGTCTCACTTCTGCCTCTTAACTACTTGCGTAACTGTAGTTCAGCTGCCATTTCTCTCTTGTAAACCTCATTCTCCTCATTTGCAAAATAATGGGGCTGGATTGAGTAATCTCTAGAGTGCCCTTCGCAGCAATTAGATTCTCTGGTTTGATGAAGTATTGTAAATATCTAAAGGAAACCAGTACAATCTGTTGTTTTCAGTGAAGTTGGCTTCTAAGTTGTCACCAAGAAGGAAATTTTTAAGCCACAAACCAGTAAGTGGCATTTCAGTGAAACACTTTGTAACCGAATTTAAATTACATTAAAAAATTAAACCCTACTGGAAACTATCTGGGAGTGTTTAACTGCATTGATTATTTCAACATGACTTGAAAAAAATGAGATGAATGATAATACTCAAAAGACAGATAACTCTAGTAGTATTACTGTACTATAAATAAAATACAAAACAATACAATCTCTGGTTATTATTGAGGGATTCATTTTTGTAAATTGTCATAGCAAAACGTGTAGTTGGGAAAAGAATGTCTGCTTCAAATCTTGCTAGAAGGCAATTTGTATGTTGGGAAGTACTGTCTCTGAGAGCTCAGAAAGCAAGGGCTCTTCTGTAATTTTATATAAGGATGACATCTTTATGATATGAATCTAGATTTTTGTTTATAGAAGTTAAGTCCCACAGGACAAAGCCTTGGTTTGGATAAGTAATGTGAAATGCATCACAGGGCAATTTGCTAGTGACGCAGGATTCTTCTTGGTCATTCTGCCAGCTGGAGACCCCTGGCTGGTGACAACCCTGCCCAGGTGGATGGTGGCATGTTAACAGCCCTGTCAGCCCTGTTGCCCTGCTTTGGCCTATGGCTCTGAGGCTGCTCAGCCCCACCACTGTTACAGCCTTCTTTGTACCCATGTTTGGTGGGTCCTGAGCTCTTGTCCTGTGTCTAAGAAGAATTAGGATATGCTGACAATTGAAGTGTGAGGAGGCAGAGAATAATCCTCCTGCCTCTATCACTAGATACATGATGTTATATTGTTAGAAAAAAAGGTAAGTACATTAGGTGTTCTCTATTGTCAGTGAGCAAAGGTTACTTCAGTAAACTATCTTCCGAGGTTAGCAGATAAACTTCAGATGAACAAACAAGAAATCAATATTTGTTTCTACAACATATTAATCACAGAGTAAGGCTCCCTATGAATTTCAATCTTCTTATTTCATCTGCTACTGAAAATGCTTTCTCAAGACACGGATCCTATGAACTGAAAGGTTGATTATAATAGTGCTCCACTGCGATGTTTCTTGTTCATTAGCAATGCTTGTATCCAGAATGAAACTGTAGAGCCTGAGTTCAGGATCCCTGGCCTCCTACATGGGAGCTGAGTGGTGAAATTTCCTGGCAGGATGCAGTACACTTAGGAGGCGTTCTGGGAGAAGAGTGCTTAGGTGAATTCAGAGCTAAAGGGAGAAATAATTTTGTCTTGCCATCTACTTTAAATAATTCCCCCATGAGACAAGGGTCAAGGTAGGTTCCAAAGAGAAAAAATGATCAGAAAGCTGATGAAGACATTCCATGCAAGCATTTAGAAGGCAAGAATGGCATAAACTATTTTATTTGAAACTCCCAAACACCCACACCTGCACACAGAGGGATCATGACTAGGTAGACTGGAAATTCTTTGGGTAAAAATATGTCTATGGCTTGAATGTCCCCTCCAGAACTCATGCTAAAATTTAACTGCCAATATAACAGTATTGGTAGGTGGGGCCTCTATGAGGTTATTAGGTCACTAGGGCTCTGCCTTTTTGAATGGATTAATATTGCTATCATGGGAGTGGGTTAGTTTTCATAGGATTGTGCTTGTGATAAAAAGATAAGTTTGACCACAAATTTTTCTCCATCTCTTGCACTCATTTGCCCTTTTACTCTTTGGCCATGAGATAACTCACCAGATGACACTGCCATGTTCTTGGACTTCCTAGTCTCCAGAACCATGAGCCAAATAAACTTCTATCATTTATAAATTGCCCAGTCTATGGTATTCTGTTATAGCAAAGGAAAACAGACTAGACAAACACTATCTTATGCATATTTGATTTTTTTAGTGTTCTCCAGAATTCCTAGTATTTAGTAAGCCCTTACTAAATACATGTTCAATTAATGAATATTGTGTTGCCATTGATGTTCTCAGACTGATTAGTTTTAATTTTTTCAAATTTAAGTAAGTGATGTCAACTATGTACCTGTATGAAAGGACAGCTTTTTGAGCAACACTATGTTTATAAATGACCTCAAGGTGCCTTTATGTTTCTCAATTTGTACTCCTTTAATTAAACGATTTGATAAGAACACCTTGTTTCCTGTCCTTTTTACAGTGCTACATCTCTTAGAAGTTTTATGTAGGTAAATGTAGCAGCTCTCTGGGTGCTAACCTACTGCTCTTTCCTTGTCACTGAAAATAGCATGCTGATAAATATTGTCTGTAGCTCAGCAATGAGCATAAGAGTTTTTTGAGGGTCTTGCTAAAATATGCATTTCTAAAAACACTCCAGAGATGATCACTTACTAGACCTAGATTGGGGCTCAGAAACCACATTCACAACAAGCACTCTAGGTGATTCTGATGTAGGTGTGCTTCAGCTGGCATTGCCATAGTAATATTGTGTCATGACGTCCCCCTCACCCCCCAAATCTCAGTGGCAGAAAATAAGCATCTTCTTCTCACTCGTCCACATGGAGATAAACTTTAGTTCAGTTTATCTAGCCTGAACTTGGCTTTCAACTATTGTTTGGGTCCAAATCTGTTCCACGAGTCTCTCATCCTCCCTGAACCAGCATTTATCTGAGGAAAGTTCTTCTCACTGAGAAAAGCAGTTGCGTGAGATGGCAAGTCTGACCCTCACGCACATGCTGAGTCTTCACTCACATCTTGTCCACTAACATACCACTGGCCCAGGAGTGTCCCATGTCCAAGGTTAGCATCAAGGAAGAAGAAATGTATTTCTTTCACATAATTCTGGTAGGGGGAGTAAATATTTTCTGAACAATAATCCACTATAAGCTAGTATAAAAACTTTGTACTTTAAAAAGCATTAGAGTCTCTTGAACCATCCAGAAGAGGTGAATGCAAGGTCAACTTTTTTATTTAGTTAGTAATGCAATAAACCATTTATGAGTGACTACCAAATGCCAGGCAGATAATTAGTTATTGCCTATCTGTCAAGAGTCCAGTCCAGAGACAGATAAGTAAATAGATAATTACAAGTAATGATACCATATAACAGAAGTGACAGAGTTATTTTTGGAAATCTAAAACAGACCAGGAAAGCAAAAAATAATGTTTGTTCTCTGTAAGCCAGAAGTTATAAAGAATCCTTAAAATATGGGGGACACATGGAATCAGATTGTAAGATGAAATCAAGTCCTGGGCAACTCACTGAAGAAGATTGCTGCAAGTGATAAAAGTGACTCCTGGAATGTTCCAGACCACAGGTTGTAGATATAAGGGCAGCAGGAAGCCTGGGATGCCTGCAGCCTAGCAACCAGCAAAATGCCTCAGCAATGACCTTCATTGGCTCAGATTGGGGCACTCATCCAATGCCTAGACCATTCTGTGACATGGATTGGCCTGATGTGGATCATAGTCCCACTCCTGAAGGGAACAGGTAAGATGGTCAGCCACATGAACAAATGGTGTAGGAAGTGATTTCCCAAGGGAAAATCAAGGTTCTGGCAAAAGGACAGATGTCCTCCACCCTGGAATACTAGACAGATTTTAAAAGATTTATTTATACCTATATGGAAATACCTTCAAGATAGTTGCTGGGTAAAATTTTTAAATGCAGGATATTTTATGTAGAACATTTATGTGAACCAGTCATATATTTTTGTATGTATAGGGATACAGCTGAAAAGGCATAGAAACAGAAGCAATAGTCAGTACTCACCTTTGGGAGGGGACTAGGATTGGGGATGAGGTATTATGGAAAGTGACTTTGAGTTTACTTACATTATTTGGGGCTGACTGTCTTTCTCCTTACTGAAACTCCCAAGATAATACTGTCCTGGAATAAGAGAGCAGCAGTGGGGATAACTAGCAGATGACAGTTTTGAGAGGATGCAGGCTTTGTTGACCTATGGAATGTTAGGACAGGCGGGCTGTGTGGGAGAGGGAGCAGTTAAGATGACTCCCAGGTGTCTGGATATGTGGATGACGGTGCCACTCACTAAGAGAGGGGGAACAGGAGAAAGATAAGTTTGTGGATGAAGGTTATGAGATTGTCTGAAGATAGGTTAGTTTTGAGGATATTGTGAGGCATCCAGGTAAAGATATCCAACAGAAAATCTGGGGTCTGTACTGATGTCACATTTTTCTCTGCCCAGAAAAAGCTTTCAATGTTTCATTAAACATTTTAAAAAGAGGGTGGGTGCAGTGGCTCATGCCTGTAATCCCAGCACTTTCGGAGGCCGAGGCAGGTGTATCACTTGAAGTCAGGAGTTTGAGACCAGGCTGGCCAACATGATGAAACCCTGTCTCTACTAAAAATACAAAAATAAGCCAGGAATAGTGGTACACGCCTGTAGTCCCAACTACTTGAAAGGCTGAGGCAGGAGAATCACTCGAACCTGGGAGGCAGAGGTTGAAGTGAGCTGAGATTGCACCACTACACTCCAGCCTGGGTGACAGAGCAAAGACTCTGTCTCAAAAACAAACAAACAACAACAACCACTCCTCCAAACTTTTAGAAAAGAAACCAATCCACAGAAAACAGAATATGTAGTATTTAGTTACTTACCAAAGGAGGGGCAGCCCAGCAGGGCTAGTTTTTTCCTGTGGCCTTGGACTTAACTCACCAGACTTTCTGTGATAAATACTATTATCTTGTTTTATTCGCCAGGATGACATCAATGGTGTAATTTGTTATAAAGAAAGAGGCTGAAAAATTTACCCCTGGGGAGTTGAAAACAGAAGGTGCGCAGAGAGGTGTGTGGGGACATAAATTGCCTTGCATGTAAAGGGCTCACTTGGCAGAGGATTGCTGGGGGAGAGATACAATCCTGGCAGCCTGAACCTCCCAGTGAGGAGGTCTCAAAACTCCTCACTTCAGCCTTGACCTCCAGAGCACCCGTTTCTTCCACTTGCTTGTACAACTTTCTCTTCCATCTGCTTCAATGCTCAGAGTTTTTAGCGGCATTGACAAACAGTAAGAATCAGGACTAATGGCCATAAACCTTGATGACAATGACGTTCTGATTCCCCTGGGAACCAAGTTCTGCACCTGGCACTTCAGTGCAAGAAGCAAAGAAGTACAAAAGAGCCTTTCACCCCGGATTCTTTTCCCCATTCTGAAAAAGGGACGCCTGGGATGAGGGGAACTTTCCTCTCCCACAACAAAAAACTTAAACCCACCTTGTGCCTAACCACCAGCCTTTCTGGAAAACCTTTCCCTCCTTGTCTCTTTATGTTTCACAGCTATTGGAACTGGGTTGTTCAAAGAAGTACCTGACCTTCTTTGTCAGACGAGAAACAGAAAATGCTGACACTGAATTCTTTTATTTGCTCCTGCTGCTAACAGAGCAGTACTGCAGAATCTCAGACACTTCAGCAGTTTTGGCCAGGCTGGGGCACAGAATAATGAATGCATAAAGCTCCTTGATAGGAACCTTCTCTCCCCTCCCAACACTGTATTCTGTGCTGAAAAGGAGGGAGGGAGACCATTAGCAAGGAGTAAGCGCAAAATGAACTGGTTTGGAGGCATGCTGAGGATAAAGGCCAATTTCAGCCAATGCTGTTTGACCTGCTGGTACTGTGTTTTTTGCTTTTTTTTTTTTTTTTTTTTTTTTTGCTTTGTTTTGTTGTCTGAATCCTGCTGTTACTTTTGTCACAGGAAGAAAGTGAGTCTCATAAAAGCGTAGGTTTTGTCTTATTCATCTCCAGGATTTAGCACAGAACCTAGACTAATGAAGGATAGGTAGACTTTAAAGAGATTACGGGGAGAGCATCTTTTGCATTTGAAAGGTAAATAGCTTTAATTTTCAATCTGCAGAAGGGGAACATAAGTTTGGAGATGTGAAGAGACCAGTTCAAAATACAAATATACAAAGCTAGTAAATAGAGGTATCTTTGCAGGTAAGCAACAGAAAACAACCCTGGCATATTTAGCCAAAAAGGTCATTAATTGGAGAGATATTGGGATACAGAGAGAATGGGAATCTAGAAACCTAAATCAGAAAAGGGACAGGTGTTAGGATAGATGCAAGCATAGAGTATCAGATAAATACAGATACAACCATCCCATCTAGCAGTCATTTCACGCCAAAGTTTTTTCCCATTCTTGCTATTCCTCTGCTTATGATGGTAGAAGTGCTGGGAGAAAGTATGGGATGGACTGAGCTCAGTTCCACTTTGGAGAAGGGTGGGCAAGACATGGTTTCCAAGACGTGGAGTCTCATCAAGTCTACATACAGTGGGACAGAAAAGATTGTTTCCCCAAAGGAAAATGAGTTACTGTTAGAAACAGGGAATGGGCATGGAGTGTCCCCAAAATTCAAATGTTCACCCCAGAAAGTTAGAGTTCAACTCATGTACATTTGATGCCAAAGTTCGCATCCTTTCACTATGCCAGCATGGTTATATGCAGTGGTTCTCAACCAGTGGTAATTTTATCCCTTTACCCCCAGGGACTTTTGACAATGTCTGGAAGTATATTTGGTTGTTACAGCTGGGAGGAGGTGCTACTGGCATCTAGTGGATAGAGGCCAGAGATGTTGCTAAAAATCCTACAATGCACAGGACAGCCCCACAAAAAAGAATTATCCAGCCCAAAATGTCAACAGTGCCAAGGTTGAGAAACTCTGGCATAAACAAAGACAGGGAACTGAGGTAACACACTATAGGTTTTAGAAAATTCAGTAATTCAATTTGGTAGAAGTGTCAATTACATACTCAAAAACAAAACAGGAAAAAAACTATAAAAATAGTTTTAAATCAGATTTAGTGGGGCCTTGAATGCCAGCCTACATTGTCTAGACTGCACTTAATAGGACTGGATGCCTCTTAGCCTAAAATTATATCTTCATTGACTGGGACTGGCAGGTCTCCATATTTATTCTGAAGTTTATTTCTAGAAGACCTTTGGAGCATATGATCAAATGACATGTGACTGCTAATGACAAGGCCCTTTATTGTCCCCAGCCTGTGCAAACAGTCAGGATCTTTCCCAAAAGTTTTGCTTCTCTATGCTTCTTATGTCTCTCAAGTATATGATATTAGAAAAGTGAGTGCTTCTTAGAGCGCATGCTCCTGTTAAAGAGATTAACACTATTTTCACATCCTTTCTAACCATATAGCCACCAAATAATCTTTATTCTTTCCAGAATACCCTGTTTTAAAAATTAACATATTTCACTGATTCACATTTTTTCACATCTCTGAAATCAGGACGTACTTATGACCAATCATGTGCCCTAGTTTTATTGGTAGCACTTACAAATATTTTATATAAAATAATGGCACTTTTGATCAATGGAACTTTAAATTCAATGAAATATATTTGTTTTCTTTCATTGCCATTGGTTAAATTTTATTCACACTCATTTAAAAGAACTGGCTGTTGGCATTGTATGTGGGTATTAGTGTTGAACTCTTGCAGAGTGCTAAGGAACATACAGAATATCATGATGGAACTGGCCCCTCTCTGTCATCATTATTTTATAATTAGAATTACAGCTCTCGTGTTGAACAGAAGAGGTTTTGTAACCATGCAACCATCTCCCCAGTGGGAACATCCAGGGCCTGCCCCCAATGAAATGTTTCGTCTGTGTTTCAAAGCTTTTAAGAGTATGTGAAAGAAACATTCATTCAGGTTAAATTGCCTTGGCATATACTTTTGGGCTGTACTTATTTTATACAGACTTCTTGGTCCATCATTAGATCATTTTATTTGTACAACAGAAATGGAGGAAAATTTCCTTCTACATCCTTTCTCTATTTCTCATCTTTATCTTCCAACAGGGCTTCCTCCTTTCCTTTTTCATCACCGTATATCAGTAAGATTAATATGTAATGAGATCCACCCTCCTGCAATGTATCAGCCTAAGAAACAAAGGCATAAGCAAGACTAAAGAAGGAGAGTGAAGAGATGAATAGAGGTGAAGCTTAAGCAACTGTGGATTTCCAGGAAATATTTATGAGCTAATTTAAATACTAATGAGCTGGTAGTCTGACAGCAGAGGGAAGACACAAGAGCACAGAATCTCAGCTGGCCTGCGGGTTGTCTTAGATCTACACAAGCTGTACAGTAGAACAACCACATTTTCAGCCTCCTGCTGAACAGACATTTCAAAATGCTGTTTGGTGAAAAATTGACATTTTCCCATTGATTTCAATTTTTTATTTCTATCATAGTACTTACTAATCTATTTGAATCCCATGTTGAAGACGGCATATAAGTCCTGAATGTAAAAACCACTTCACCCAACCCTTTTCTCTGAATGGCTGCTGTACTGGAACGACTCTTTAAATTTTCTTTTACTGTCCCCTTTAAGAATCCTCCAAATACCCTTTCTTGCAGGTTCCTATGCAGCAGCTTGAACAGTGTCTCAAGAGTGTATTAAGAAGTAATTTATCTGAAAATGCCTCCTGTCCCAACCTGACTGCAGAAAAATACATCAGTTGCCTATGGGTTAGAAAAGATAAAAACACTTGGTATTATAATAAAACAAATTTAATTTCCAAAGAGTTTTTACAAATATTGCCTTAAGCATGACAATCTGCTGACTTAATTCAAAATAAACAACTGGCTTCTGCAGTTCTAAGTTATATTTCAAAGTTCCCCGCACAGAATTGTTGTTAGGGCTTATTCAGCTGAGATTTTTTTCTTTTTTTTTTTTTTTTTTTGGCATTTTTCCTATCATAAAGAAGCGAGTAAGCTAAGGAGAAAAGTTGGATGAGCAACCCAGTGAGTCTCTGGAAAAGTAGTCATCTTTAGAATTGAGGAGGCTTAGGTCCCAAAAGTTAAAAAGCAGAAGCTAGGGTCACATCTTCTAGAAACCCTGCACACATGCTGTTATGTGCCCCAGGGATGTGGTGACTGGGGCTAAAATAGGGGCTCAAATAGAGGCCAGTGAGGTGCTTAGCTCAGGTGCAAAATATAAGGTGGTACTAAAAAACCTAAGAATCAAGATAAATACTAATTTTATGCAATATTTTAAAAAATTAATGCAAAAGTCAGATAGTGTGATGTCTCTATCTTTGTTCTTTTTGCTCAGATTGCTTTGGCAGTTCGGGGTATTTTGTTTTTCTATATAAGTGTTAGGATTTGTTTTTCTATTTCTGTGAAAATATCATTGGAATTTTGATACGGATTGTGTTGAATCTGTCAATCGCTTTGGGCAATATGGATAGTTTAACAATGTTAATTGTTTTAACCTAAGAACAGGAGATATCTTTCATTTATTTGTGTCTTTTTCTCTTTCATCAATGTTTTATAGTTTTCAGTGGACAGGGCTTTCACTTCCTTGGCTGAGTTTATTCCTAAGTATTTTATTTTTTTGTAGCTATTGTAGATAAGATTTTTTTTCCTGATTTTTTTCAGATACTTCATTGTCAGTGTGTAGAAATGTTACTGATTTTTGTATGCTGATTTTGCATCCTGCAACTTTACTGAATAGATATTTCTCAAAGGAAACTTACAAATAGCCAACAGGTATACGAAAAAAAGTCAACATTACTAATCATCAGAGAAATTTAAATTAAAAACACGATGAGATATTATCTCACACTTGTTAGTATGGCTATTGTCAAAAAGACAGAACGGAATTCTCGCACACTGTTGGTAGAAATGTAAATTAATGTAGCCATTACGGAGAACAGTATGGAGGTTAATCAAAAACTTAAAAATAGAACTACCATATGATCCAGCAATCTCACTACTGGATATGTATCCATAGGAAATGAAATCAGTATCTCAAAGAGATACCTGCACTTTCATGTTCATTGCAGCATTATTCATAATAGCCAAGAAATGGAATCAACCTCAGTGTCCGCCAATAGATGAATGGATAAAAAAATTATAGTATTCATTGGGTGCAGTGGCTCATACATATAATTCCAACACTTTAGGAGGTTGAGCCAGGAAGGATCCCTCGAGGCCAGGAGTCTGAGACCAGTCTGGGCAACAGAGCAAGACTCCATCTCTACAAACAATTTTTTTTTTTTAATTAGCTGGGCATGGTGGCACATGCCTCTAGTCCTAGATACTCAGGAGCCTGAGGCAGGAGGGCTGTTGAATTTTGTCAAAGGCCTTTTTTGCATCTATTGAGATAATCATGTGGTTTTTGTCTTTGGTTCTGTTTATATGCTGGATTATGTTTATTGATTTGCATATGTTGAACCAGCCTTGCATCACAGAAATGAAGCCCACTTGATCATGGTGGATAAGCTTTTTGATGTGCTGCTGGATTTAGTTTGCCAGTATTTTATTGAGGATTTTTGCATCGATGTTCATCAGGGATATTGGTCTAAAATTCTCTTTTTTTGTTGTATCACTGTCAGGCTTTGGTATCAGGATGATGTTGGCCTTGTAAAACGAGTTAGGGAGGATTCCCTCTTTTTCTATTGATTGGAATAGTTTCAGAAGGAATGGTACCAACTCCTCCTTGTACCTCTGGTAGAATTCGGCTGTGAATCCATCTGGTCCTGGACTTCTTTTGATTGGTAGGCTATTAATTATTGCCTCAATATCAGAGCCTGCTATTGGTCTCTTCAGGGTTCAACTTCTTCCTGGTTTAGTCTTGGGAGAGTGTAAGTGTTCAGGAATTATCCATTTCTTCTAGGTTTTCTAGTTTATTTGTGCAGAGGTGTTTCTAGTATTCTCTGATGGTAGTTTGTATTTCTGTGGGGTTGGTGGTGATATCCCCTTTATCATTTTTTATTGCATCTATTTGATTCTTCTCTCTTTTCTTCTTTATTAGTCTTGCTAGTGGTCTATCAATTTTGTTGATCTTTTCAAAAAACCAGCTCCTGGATTCATTGATTTTTTGGAGGACTTTTTGTGTCTCTATCTCCTTCAGTTCTACTCTGATCTTAGTTATTTCTTGCCTTCTGCTAGCTTTTGAATGTGTTTGCTCTTGCTTCTCTAGTTCTTTTAATTGTGATGTTAGGGTGTCAATTTTAGATCTTTCCTGCTTTCTCTTGTAGGCATTTAGTGCTATAAATTTCCCTCTACACACTGCTTTAAATGTGTCCCAGAGATTCTGGTATGTTGTATCTTTGTTCTCATTGCTTTCAAAGAACATCTTTATTTCCTTCTTCATTTTGTTATGTACCCAGTAGTCATTCAGGAGCAGGTTGTTCAGTTTCCATGTAGTTGAGCGGTTTTGATTGAGTTTCTTTGTCCTGAGTTCTAGTTTGGTTGCACTGTGGAGTGAGAGACAGTTTGTTATAATTTCTGTTCTTTTCCATTTGCTGAGGAGTGCTTTACTTCCAACTATGTGGTCAATTTTGGAATAAATGTGATGTGGTGCTGAGAAGAATGTATATGCTGTTGCTTTGGGGTGGAGAGTTGCATAGATGTCTATTAGGTTCGCTCAGTGAAGAGTTGAGTTCAATTCCTGGATATCCTTGTTAACTTTCTGTCTCATTGATCTGTCTAATGTTGACAGTGGGGTGTTAAATCTCCCATTATTATTGTATGGGAGTCTAAGTCTCTTTGTAAGTCTCTAAGGACTTGCTTTATGAATCTGGGTGCTCCTGTATTGGGTGCGTATATATTTAGGATAGTTAGATCTTCCTGATGAATTGATTCCTTTATCATTATGTAATGACCTTCTTTGTCTCTTTTGATCTTTGATGGTTTAAAGTCTGTTTTATCAGAGACTAGGATTGCAACCCCTGCTTTTTTTGTTTTCCATTTGCTTGGTAGATCTTCCTCAATCCCTTTATTTTGAGCCTGTGTGTGTCTCTGCATGTGAGATGGGTCTCCTGAGTACAGCAAACTGATGGGTCTTGACTCTTTGTCCAATTTGCCAGTCTGTGTCTTTTAATTGGACCATTTAGTCCGTTTACATTTAAGGTTAATATTATGTGTGAACTTGATCCTGTCATTATGACATTAGCTGGTTATTTTGCTCACTAGTTGATGCAGTTTCTTCCTAGCATCGATGGACTGTACATTTTGACATGTTTTTGCAATGGCTGGTACCTATTGTTCCTTTCCATGTTTGGTGCTTCCTTCAGGATCTCTTGTAGGGCAGGCCTGGTGGTGACAAAATCTCTAAGCATTTGCTTGTCTGTAAAGGATTTTATTTCTCCTTCACTTATGAAACTTAGTTTGGCTGGATATGAAATTCTAGATTGAAATTCTTTTCTTTAAGAATGTTGAATATTGGCCCCCACTCTCTTCTGGCTTGTAGAGTTTCTGCCAAGAGATCTGCTGTTAATCTGATGGGCTTCCCTTTGTGTGTAACCTGACCTTTCTCTCTGGCTGCCCTTAACATTTTTTCCTTCATTTCAACGTTGGTGAATCTGACAATTATGTGTCTTGGAGTTGCTCTTCTGGAGGAGTATCTTTGTGGCATTCTCTGTATTTCCTGAATTTGGATGTTGGCCTGCCTTACTAGGTTGGGGAAGTTCTCCTGGATGATATCTTGCAGAGTGTTTTCCAACTTGGTTCCATTTTCCCTGTCACTTTCAGGCACACCAATCAGACGTAGATTTGGTCTTTTCACATAATCCCATACTTCTTGGAGGCTTTGTTCATTTCTTTTTACTGTTTTTTCTCCACACTTCTCTTCTTGCTTCATTTCATTCAGTTGATCTTCAATGGCTGATACTCTTTCTTCCAGTTGATCGAGTCGGTTACTGAAGCTTGTACATTTGTCATATAGTTCTCATGTTATGGTTTTCATCTCTATCAGTTCTTTTAAGGTCTTCTCTGCATTGATTTTTCTAGTTATCCATTCATCCATTCTTTTTTCAAGGTTTTTAGTTTCTTTGTGCTGGTTACACAGTTCCTCCTTTAGCTCTGAGAAGTTTGATCGACTGAAGCTTTCTTCTCTCAACTCGTCAAAGTCATTCTCCGTCCAGCTTTGTTCCATTGCTGGTGATGAGCTGCGTTCCTTTGGAGGGGGAGATGCGCTCTGCTTTTTTGAATTTCCAGCTTTTCTGCCCTGCTTTTTCCCCATCTTTGTGGTTTTATCTGCCTTTGGTCGTTGATGCTGGTGACGTACTGATGGGGTTTTGGTGTGGGTGTCCTTTCTGTTTGTTAGTTTTCCTTCTAACAGTCACAACCCTCAGCTGTAGGTCTGTTGGAGTTTGCTTGAGGTCCACTCCAGAACCTGTTTGCCATGGTATCAGCAGCGGAGGCTGCAGAAGATAGAATATTGCTGCACAGCGAGTGTTGCAGTCAGATTCTTGCTCTGGAAGCTTCGTCTCAGGGGTGTACCCCACCATGTGAGGTGTGAGGTGTCAGTCTGCACCTAGTGGAGGATGTCTCCCAGTTAGGCTACTCAGGGGTCAGGGACCCACTTGAGCAGGCAGTCTGTCCGTTCTCAGATCTCAACCTCCATGCTGGGAGATCCACTGCTCTCTTCAAAGCTATCAGACATGGGCATTTACCTCTGCTGAGGTTTCCGCTGCTTTTTGTTTAGCTATGTCCTGTCCCCAGAGGAGGAGTCTACAGAGGCAGGCCGGCCTCCTTGAGCTGTGGTGGGTTCCACCCAATTCGAGCTTCCCAGTGGCTTTGTTTACCCACTTAAACCTCAGCAATGGCAGGCACCACTCCCCCAGCCTCGCTGCTGCCTTGCAGTTAGAACTCAGGCTGCTGTGCTAGCAGTGAGGGAGGCTCCGTGGGCGTGGGACCCTCCAGGCCAGGTGTGGGATATAATCTCCTGGTGTGCCGTTTGCTAAGACCCTTGGTAAAGCACAGTATTAGGGTGGGAGTTACCCAATTTTCCAGGTGTTGTGTGTCTCAGTTTCCCTTGGCGAGGAAAAGGGATTCCCTTCCCCCTTGCACTTCCCAGGTGAGGTGATGCCTTGCCCTGCTTCAGCTCTCACTGGTTGGGCTGCACCAGCTGACCAGCACTGATTGTCCGGCATTCCTCAGTGAGATGAACCCGGTACTTCAGTTGAAAATGCAGAAATCACCCGTCTTCTGTGTCTCTCATGCTGGGAGCTGGAGGCTGGAGCTGTTCCCATTCGGCCATCTTGGGTCTCCCATAATTTTGTATTTTTAGTAGAGACAGGGCTTCCCCATGTTGATCAGGCTGGTCTCAAACCCCTGACCTCTAGTGTTCCACTGACCTTGGCCTCCCAAAGTGTTGAGATTACAGGAGTGAGCCACAACACCCAGCCAAAATAGCAAAATTTTAAATAAAAATTAGATCTAACAGTGCCATGTCACACCATGTTAGAACTTCAGACAAAAGGGAAAATGTGCACTCCTATCAACCTATTTTAATGTCTTTTTAGTGTTTTTTCCCCAGAAGTAGATTTATAATGTATTATTGATAAGTTTACTTCCATTAAAGCCAGGAAAGTAAAATTATTTTTTAAAATTCTCTATGGGATATAAGTAAACTGCTTACACTTAAAATAATGTGAGTTTCGATATACCTGCTTTTCAATTTTTCCATATCTTATCAACAACTTGAATGTTCTCGTCAGTGTTGCGGGAAGTCAGGGACCCTGAATGGAGGGACTGGCTGGAGCCATGGCACAGGAACATAAATTGTGAAGATTTCATGGATGTTAACTAGTTCCCAAATAATACTTTCATAATTTCTTATGCCTGTCTTACTTTAATCTCTTAATCCTGTTATCTTCGTAAGCTGAGGAAGTACATCACTTCAGGGCCACTATGATAATTGTGTTAACTGTACAAATTGATTGTAAAATGTGTGTTTGAACAATATGAAATCAGTGCACCTTGAAAAAGAACAGAATAACAGTGATTTCAGGAAACAAGGGAAGACAACCATAAGGTCTGACTGACTGCGGGGTTGGGCAAAATAGAGCCATATTTTTCTTCTTGCAGAAAGCCTATAAATGGATGTGCAAGTAGGGAAGATATTGCTAAATTCTTTTCCTAGCAAGGAATATTAATGATTAATACCCTGGGGAAGGAATGCATTCCTGGGGGGAGGTCTATAAATGGCCACTCTGGCAGTGTCTGTCTTATGCGGTTGAGATAAGGACTGAAATATGCCCCAGTCTCCTGCAGTACCCTCAGGCTTACTAGGGTGGGGAAAAACCCCACCCTGGTGAATCTGAGGTCAGACCAGTTCTCTGCTCTTGAACCTTGTTTTCTGTTAAGATGTTTATCAAGACAATAAGTGAACTGCTGAACATAGACCCTTATCAGTAATTCTCCTTTTGCCCTTTGCCTTGTGATCTTTGTTTTTGCCCTTCGTCTTGTGATCTTTGTTCCCTTTTTTGCCCTTTGAAGCATGTGATCTTTGTGACCTACTCCCTGTTCGTACAGCCCCTCCCCTTTTGAAATTCTGAATAAAACCTGCTGGTTTTGTGGCTCAGGTAGGCATGATGGTCCTACCAATATGTGATGTCACCCCCCGGAGGCCCAGCTGTAAAATTTCTCTCTTTGTACTCTTTCTCTTTATTCATCAGCTGGCTGACACCTATGGAAGATAGAAAGAACCTACGTTGAAATATTGGGCACAGGTTCCCCCGATAGGTCAGAACTTTGCTGTAGTAGCATTGCACGGGAATAGTCCAGAAGATGTGTAAAGATGTCCACATGTGAGTCTGAGAAACCAGCTTGAGAGTAATGTTAGGACCTCTCATCAAGGATGTTCTGTTACTCATGACTGTATTTCATTTTATGTGCCACATTAGTGGACCAATATATTAGGATACTACCTCACCAGAAAATCTACCTTGCTTAACAGTGAAGAAAATGTATTCTCATTTAAACAGAAGTCCAGAGGAAGGTGGCTGCAGGATGATTAATTCAACAAGTCAAGGATACCCACCAGGTCTTAGGATGTATCTTCCTGCCCTGTCAAGTGCAGCAGTTGGCTTCATCTTTGACCGCCTCCTCTCACAGGTAGAAGGCTGCCTTGGTTCCTGGAGGCCCATACAAATCTAAAAATGCCTCTCAAAAGGAAACAAGGGGATTTCCCTGCCCCCTTTTTATTCTCATTATAAGAATGAGGACTGCACAATATGGTGAAACCCCTTCTCTACAAAAATTCAAAAATTAGCTGGTAATATTTTGGGCTAGCATTGAAAAAAAGAAAGAAAAAAAAAAAAAGAACAACAACAACAAAATTAGCCAAGTGTGTTGGTGTGCACCTGTAGCTCCAGCTATTTGGGATGCTGAGGTGAGAGGAATACTTGATCCCAAGTGTAGTGAGCTGTGATTGTGCCACTGCACTCCAGCCTAGGTGACAAGGTGAGACCCTGTCTCAGAAAAAAAAAACTTCCTTAGAAGAAGCCTTCCAGCAGACCTTTTCCACATTTCCACATCTCATTGGCTAGAACTAGATCACAGGCCACCATGAAACCAATCACTGAGGAAAGAATGGAATGATGATGAGAGGCTTAAGTTAACCAAGATTTACCCTAAGTCATACAAAGGAGAGATAGTCACCCAAGCAAAGTTAGGGCTTGGAAGTGAGGAAGATGGAAGAAATCGCTATCAGCTAGGAAGCCTGCAGCATCTGCTACAATGTCAATTATGGGTTGTCAGGCATTGGGTGGAAAATATATCACTAATCTCTGCATCAGGCTCATCATTTATCAGTACAGGAAATGGCCGTGGTGTTATGTAAGACAGATTGTAGAAATCTTCAATGAAACAATATAGTTAGATCCATACCTGACACCTGGCAGCAGGATAAATTCCAAATAGATCATAGAACTAAATGTGAAAACTTTACTGTTATTAAATGAACACACTGGAGAACACCAGGAGCAAAGCCAAAAGATAATTGATTATCTCGGGGGAAATTGCAACTCATATGATAGATAATCAGCTAATCTCCCGATTGTATAAGAGCTCCTAGAAATTGGTAAGAAAAAAAGCCATCAACATACAGAATAAACAAAAGATATGAACATCCAACTTGCAAAAAGACCACAAATGTTTCTTAAATATGTGAAAAAGTATTCAACTTTGCTTCATTTATATAAAGAGAAATGAACATTAAAAATATCCTGAGATATCATTGCCAGCTATTAGATTGGCAAAAATGCAAAAAATTGATACCATACTCTCTTGGTGGTTTTAGAGAAGCAGTCACTATCATAAAGAGCCAGAGAGAATATAGCTCCTATGGAGGGCAATTTGGCAATATATGTTAGATGCCTATACCCTTTAGTCCAGCAGTTCTGTTTCTGAGAATGCATTTGTGGACTCTATAGATTCTACATTTTACAGATGTATTTAATTACATGACAAAAGATTTTTCAGGACTAGTATTTCACTGAAACACATAAGACCTGATATAGTTTGGATATTTGTCCCCTCCAAATCACATATTAAAATGTGATTCTCAATGTTGGAGGCAGGGTCCAGTGGGAAGTGTTTGAGTCGGGAGGGCAGATCCCTCATGAATGGTTTGGTGCTATTCTCATGGGATTGAGTGAATTCTCACTCTTAGTCCCCAAGAGCTATGCCAGTTAAGAGTCTGGCACCTCCCTCCCCTCTCTCTTTCCTCCTCTTTTGCCAAGTGATGACAGCTCCTCTCCCCTTTTGTCATGAGTGGAAGTTTCCTGAGGCCCTCATCAGAAGCAGATGCTGGTGCCACACTTGTACAGCCTGCAGAATGATGAGTCAAATAAACCTTTTTTCTTGACAAATTACCTAGCCTCAGGTATTCCTTTATAGCAGCGCAAATGGACTAAGACAACATCCAACTGGTTGGTTCATGCCTGGTACTCCTCCTAAAAGGTTGATGATAAAGAGATACTTAAATTGGAAAACTTCAAATATTACCCCTGTAGGTAAGTAGGAGTATGTTTTTTTGTAGAAAAATAATAGAAACAATCCAAATAGCCAGCAATAGTGGACTAGTTAAATAAATTATGATGGTCCTTAAAATGGAATGATATGCAGCCATACAAAGGAATGACATCTCTTTCTGTTCTGACTGCTATAAGAAATACCATTAACTTGGTGGCTTGTAAACATCAGAAATTTATTTCTCACTGTTCTGGAGGCTGGGAAGTCCAAGATCAAGTTGCCAGCAGATGTCGGTGTCTGGTAAGGGCCTGCTTCGTCATAGGCAGCTGTCTCCTCACTCCAACCTCATATGGTGGAAGGAGTGAGGGGTCTCTCATGGCTTCTTGTATGAGGGCATGAACCTCATTCGTAAGGGCTCTGCCCCTCTGACCTAATCTCTTCCCAAAGGTCACACCTCCTAATACTATCATTGTATATCATTTTCACTATATGTCAATTATTTGACTTTGGGTTTTTTAAAGTATTTATTAAAAATAGGCCAGGCATGGTGGCTCATATCTGTAATCCCAGCACTTTGGGAGGCAAAGGTGGGTAGATCACGAGGTCAGGAGATTGAGACCATCCTGGCCAACATGGTGAAACCCCATCTCTACTAAAAAATACAAAAATTAGCTGGGCATGGTGGCACATGCCTGTAATCCCAGCTACTCAGCAGGCTGAAGCAGGAGGATCCCTTGAACCAGAGAGTCGGAGGTTGCAGTGAGCTGAGATCACACCACTGCACTCCAGCCTGGCGACAGAGTGAGACTGTTTCAAAAAAAAAAAAAAAATTATTTAAAATCTACAATGGTTTACTGTTGCCTACCTTCAGATTCTAAATCCTGAACTTGGCATTCAATTCAAATCACAATTTAGCAGAAATCAACCTTTCTAGAGTTAGTTCCTGTTATTGCTCCTCCCCTCGTGCCCCCCACTACCATCCCTAGAACATCTCCCTAAATGTTATCACTATGAACAATGTTAACTTTAGAAAAAAGTGATATGCATATGCCTATGTTTATATTATATACATACATCACTTTGAAAAAAATGTACACATAGAGTGGGCACGGTGGCTCATGCCTGTAATCCCAGCACTTTGGGAGGCTGAGGTGGGTGGATCACCTGAGGTTAGGCATTCGAGACCAGCCTGGCCAACATGGTGAAACCCCATCTCTACTAAAAATACAAAGAATTAGCTGGGCATATAGTCTCAGCTACTTGGGAGGCTGAGGCAGTAGAATCCCTCGAACCTAGGAGACAGAGGTTGCGGTGAGCCGATATTGTGCCACTGCACTCCAGCCTGGGTGACAGAGCGAGACACTGTCTCAAAAAAGAAAAGAAAAAAGTACACATTAGATCATTTTTCATTTATTACATATCTATAAGAATTTTCTGTATTATAGTTTTTTTCCATTTATTTATATATCTTGTGATTTTATATATCAGGATTCTTTAGTGACTAAATAATATTCTATCACGTGGATATATCATAATTTACTTATTTTTCTGGCTGGACAGTTAATGGAGACAATCAAAATAGCCAGCAATAGTGGACTAGTTGTTTCTATTATAGTTTTTGTTGATATATGCAATGCCGCAATAAATTTCTTGACATATTTTTACCATGTCAATGTGGAATTGTCAGGAAAGTGTGTGCATTTAAAATTTTTATTGATATTGTCAGCTTGCTTTTATAAAAGTCATACACTCATGTCTCTGAAAGTACTCCTTTCCTCATTTTCTCACTAATACTGATTTTGAAACTTTAAAAAATTGCCTGATGGGCAAAAAGTGTTTTAATGCTTAGTTTGTGTTTCCTTAATTATAAGAGTGAACACCTTCTTTACATGTAAATAGGAATTTGTATTTCTTTTTCCCTAAACTGTCTATTTTAGTTATGTAGAATCAGATGAAGTCATCTTTTCTGTTATGACTCCAGGGTTTAGGGTCGTGTTTATTTATTTTATTTAATAAATTTTTTTAGAGACAGAATCTTCCTCTGCTGCCAAGGCTGGAGTGCATTGGCATGATCCTAGGCTCACTGCAGCCTTGAATTCTTGGGCTCAAGCGGTCCTTCTGCCTCATCCTCCCAAGTAGCTGGGACTACAGGCATGCACTACTATGCCTGGCTAATTTGTTTTGTAATGTTTTGTATACATGGGGTCTCACTATATTGCCTAGGCTGGTCTTGAACTCCTGGCTTCAAGTGTTCCTCCCTCCTTGGCCTCCCAAAGCACTGGAATTACAGGTGTGAGCCACTGCATCTGGCCTAGGGTTGTGTTTAGAAAGGCTTTTCTATTTCCACATGACAGACACACACATATTCGATATTTTCCTCTTGTCTATTATAGATTTTAAAGTGTTTAAATCTTTGGTTCATCCGAATTGAGGAGAGGGGTAGTATATCCTGAATAGTAACATTGTAATTTAATTTTTTTCCACGTCTCAACACAACTTCCTGAATAATCTATACCTTCTTCACAGGTTTGAATCGTAAAATGTATTACATACTAAATTTCCATAGGCTTATGAGTCTTGTTCTGGGCTCTGTTTGGTCCCATTCACCTGAATAGCTCTTCTCACCTACTACCACACCACTAAAGTTACTATAGCTTGACAGCAAGTTTTTCATCTGATAAGGTTGGTCCCCATCTCAGAAGTCTTTCATCCCTTCCCTGAAAGATTCTCAACTTTTTCAGCACATTTAATCTCCCAGATGAACTAACAGATTAATTTGAGGTAAATGATATTTTACAATATTGAGTCTTCATGACTGTTAAGTCCAGTGCTCAAAATGTCACATGAAATTACTAGACAGTTGCTTAGTGAATCTGAGACCAGATCATTGTGGACATTTTTGACTGGATTAGTTGCATGAGTCATCTGACTGTATGACAGAATTGTGCAATTCTCCCCTTCATTGTGTAGACATGTGAGAATTACCTGGGTATCAGAAAAATTGGGCCAAGAGCAAAAAACGAATAGTCCATCCATGTCCTTCAGGAATATTTTAAGTAGAAAAATTAATCTTTCACATCCTGTCCACAATGAAACTGGAGCTGCAGCCACAATCAATACCACTGCTCATGTGCACTGCAGGCTGCGTCTTGGGCGTAGAACTCCTGGCTCCTGGCCATAACCAATACAGAGATAAATGCCATTTAATTCCACCCAGCTGTTCCTGGGGCCTTCCATGGGTGGGTCTGCCAAGGGGTATTTCATTTGATTCACAGGCAAAAAAAATGTGCCCCTCAATTGCTTGGTACAGAGCCAGATTTGCTAGGACTTCCTAAACACCCTGCTGTAGAGGAGGAGCCACCAAGAATGCTCACATCATGGACCAAATCCAGGCCAAGGTATTCTTCTTGGGGCTCTGTTTGTTTGTTGCAGTGTACTAAACTTGCACTTTATACTGAAAACCAATGTGTTCAGTATAAAATTTTCCAACATATGGAGTTAAAAAGACAGTGTTACATGTTTAAATAAATGAAGTGAAACGATCAGATAGAAATTTTGCTTTATATAGTATTTAAGGTGATATTAACCTACATAAATTAGTGTAATGGAAGGGAATGTAATGCTGTTATTTTAAAAACAGAGAACTTTTGCTAGACTGTAGGCAACGAAATTGATGCATGTTGTATATGTGTGTATTCAGGTGCCAAAAAAGTGATTTCAGGTTCTGCAAAGAATAGCCATTTTCAATTTCACGTAAATATAATTCCATATTATGGTTCAAAATTATCTTTCTTTCCTTGGGAAAACAAACAAATGCAGGGACCTTATGATGGTATGCTTTTTTGCTGTTGTTTATCTCATTTTGATGCTTTCCAAGACTATGTTAGAAGGTTCAGAAATTGTGCATGATGCCCAAGATTATATTAAGAGAGTGATTATTGTGACCAAAGTTATGTGGCATAGTAGAATTGGGAGGAAAATTGATGACAAAGAAATTTGTGCAAGAAGTATGTGGATAGACCTCTCTGAGTGGGCAAAACAAAAACAAAAACAAACAAACAAAAAACAAACAAAAAAAACAAAAACGAAAAACCCACAAAAATGTTTGTGTCCCATGTGAGTGCTCACCAAACGGTGACCTCAGCAAAGGGTGATTTTAGCAATTAAGTGGATAGGTTGACCAATTCTGTGAATACCAGTCAGCCTCTTACCCCAGCTCTCCCTGTCAGTGCCTGATGGGCTCATGAGCAAAGCAGTTATGTGACAGGGATGAAGGTTACACATGGGCTCAGTAACCTGGACTTGTACTCACCAAGGCTGACCTGGCTACACCCACTGCTGAGAGACCAATTAGCCAGCAGCAGAGAGCAACACTAAGGCCCTGATATGGTATCATTCCCCATGATCAACCAGCTACCTGGTGGCAGATTGATTACATTGGACCACTTGGAAGGAGCAGTGTTTTTTCCCTGCTGGAGTAGATACTCTGGATTTGTTTCCTCTGAACAACACAATGCTTTTGTCAAGACTACAATTCATGGATTTACAGAATGCCTTATCCACCATCATGATATTCCATGCAGCATCACTTTTGACCAAGGAACTCACTTCACAACCAAAGAAGTGCAGTAATGGGTTCATGCCCATGGAATTCACTAGTGTTACCTTGTTTCCCACCATCCTGAATCAGTTGGCTTGATAGAACAGTGGAATGGCCTTTCTGAAGACTCGTAGTGCCAGGCAGGTGGCAATACCTTGCAGGGCTAGGCAAGGTTCTCCAGAAGGCTGTATATGCTCTGAATCAGTATTCAATATGTGGTGCTGTTTCTTTGATAGCCAGGATACATGGGTCCAGGAATCAAGGGGTGGAAATGGGAGTGGTACCACTCACTATTACTCCTAATACTCTCTAGTGACTCACTAATAAAAGTTTTACTTTGTGCTACCAATACTTCATGCTCTGCTGGCATAGAAGTCTTAGTTCCTGAGGGAGATTTGCTTCCACTAGGAGACATTAGCAACGATTCAACTAAAGTGTAACTTAAGACTGTCGCTTGATGACTTTGACTCTCCATGCCTCTGAATCAACAGGCAAAGAAGGGAGTTGTGAGTTGTAGTGTTAGCTGGGGTGACTAATCCTGACTACCAAGGGGAAATTACACCACTGCTCCACAATGGAGGTAAGGTAGAGTGTGTCTGAAATACAGGAGATTCCTTAGGGTGTATATCAGTATTACCATGCCCTGTGATTTAGGTCCATGGTGAACTATAACAAATCCAATCCGGGCAGGACTACTAATGGCCCAAATTCTTCAGGAATGAAGGTTTGGGTTACTTCATCAGGGCAAACAGCAATGAACTATTACCTCCACCTGGTCTCTCTTTTGACACATGGGGATTATGGGGATTATGAGGATTACAATTCAAGATGAAATTTGGGTGGGGACACAAAGCCTAACTATGCCAGCCCTCATGATCCAAACACCTTCCACCAGGCCTCACCTACAACACTGGGGATTACATTTCAACATGAGGGGGATGGAGACAAATATCCAGATGAATCACTGATTAAAGCAGATGACCCTCCCCAGTGTGGGTGGGCATCAAATTCATTGTGGTTTAGAATAGAACAAAAAGGTGGAGGAAGGGCAAATTCACTCCCTCTGCTTGAGCTGAGACATCCATCTCCTATTCTTGAACATCGGCACTCCTGGTTCTTAAGCTTTCAGATGGGGACCAGGACTAACACCATCAACCACTTAAACTCTCACATGCAGACTGAATTTCACCACTGGTTTTCCTGGTTCTCCTGCTTGCAGATGGCAGGACATGGCACTTCTTGGCTTGCATAACCACATGAGCCAATTCCTATAATAAATCTCTTCATATATCTCTCTATATATCCTACTGGTTCTGTTTTTCTGAAGAACGCTGACTAATACAATGCTCCACCCTGATTCCCTTTTTTCTGAGCTGGAACTTGCAACCCCCATTCACTATGGGTGTTGGCTGCTGGTAATGGTGGGCAGCTGCACCTATCTTAGGTTAACTGCCTGTAGTCAGTGGGAACTATTTTGTCCACAGAAGCCAGGGAGGTTATGATCCCCTCTGCCCTGAAGGGTGGCCTGTGGCCAATGACTAACTGATAGGGGGTGCTATAAAAGCCTAGCTCCCTTGGCTCACAGTAGAACAAACTAGTACAATTCATGCTGCAGAGTTCCCCATGACATCAGGTTAAGGCTAAACTTCTCCTGAAACCACATCTTTGCTTAACTTCCATTCCCCTATTCTGCTTTTCACTCCCTTACAGGATTTTTCTGTCTCATTCTCTCAATAAATTGCTTGCACAAGAATCTTCATCTCTGGTTTTGCTTCCAAGGAACTCGTCCTAAGGTATATCTCCAAATAGAATGGGAGAAATCTTCCCTAACAATATAATGACCTGCCTTTGAGAACAAAGTGGCTAAGTCCCAAACACTAGTTTGAAACTCTTAATATGCCTCCAAGCTCCACCTGAAACATACTAATCTGTCAATTGGTCAGCAGTTACTACAGACATCAATGAGGACACAGTGTTCACAGACAGAGGTCTTTATTGGAATAGAAATGTCTTAAAATCCAGCAGAGTTGCAAACATGGAACTTCATGGAAAAGTCACCGTTATTAGCCACTGGGTAATTCACCTGTGATAGCAGGTTGGGAATGTGAGTCTAGTGTCATGCACATACATTTAGGTAATAACACAGTAATAGCAGAATTCTCAGAGATGAATAACATAGTAATAATAATTGCTGCTTATTATTCATCACAGGCAGAGTGTTAGGCATTTTATTCCAAGGCTTTTCACGACACAACTCTATGATTACCCAGTTAGCATAGCAAGGACCCCATTCAAGTGTGATTTGTCAAAGGCATTGCTCTCATAGCTGCAAAATCGGGTTAAAAGATGATGGAAGTCAGGTTAGAAGACGATGGTACAATGGCTGAACTCCTCCCTCTTGAGTGAAAGATCAGTCCTTTCCTTTTCAAAACAATTAAAGTAATCATCATTTCCATCTTCTTAAGGTCTTTTTCTTCATTCCAAGCACTTTAAGTCTCTTTTATGTTTCAATTTAATGTACCACCTGTTCACTAGAAGCAACACTTTTAGCTGAGCTACTAAAAGCAAGAATGTATTAATTAAACATTAACACTTTTTGAAGTCAAGTATACTAGAAGTGGCCGACAGTGAAAACCTGAGATATAATTACTTCTACCTTCTTTTTGAAACTCATTTGCCTGGAATATTTACACATTTCAGTAGGTTCCCTTCTCCCTGCAGCTGGAGTGCTGGGTTTTTAGGTATGTATCCCAGCTTTCTTTGAGATGTAGAGGGCTCTTAGAAATGTGTTTGCTTATTGGTTACATGTCTTAGAGAAAGGCATATGTGTGCACCCTGTCTTAAGAACAATGTCAAGGTGTTTGTAATGAAATTTCACAGGTAGGGAGATGGCAGGGCCTTGCATATCTGAGCACCTCCCATCACAAACACTGCTTGGAGATTCATAAACTTATTTTTCTAATGGACAAGGTGTCCTTCCCGTCAAATGTGAGTCCTTTCACGTGGGTCGTGGAGGTCTCTTTTCAATGTCCTCTCTCTATCAGTATACATATTGCTTCTAATAGTATTCTTCTTAAACACATACATATCCCTCCCTTGATCCCAAATGAGCAACATTCTGCTTTTATTCCTCCCCTTCACTGCAAAGCTTGGAAGAGTAGTCTACACTTAACATCTTCTTCACCTCTTGTTGCTCTTCTCTCCATGCAGGCTTCCATTCCCACCTCTCCACTGAAACTGCTGCTAAATCACCAATGGCCTCCCCATTGATAACTCCACAAATGACAGACATCTTTCTGTCTGTGTCCCATTGTCCTCTCAGTCACATTGCACATTGTCACTCTTCTGCCTTCTCAGAACTTTCTCTCTCCTCACTTCTCTGCAGTGATGTGCAGGCAAACTGGCTTGGGGTGGGGAAAGAGCCCTGAATGGTGGCATTTTCCACTTTCCATAGTGTAAATCCTTCCATCGTAGCCAATATCAAATTACCAATAGTTTAGCAGTGGCCACTGCAGCCATGGCTGGAGCTGTAACACCAGGATGAGGCTTTTCTCCTTTCACCTGGTACCTGACCAGTTTTTTCTTGATCTTTTTGTTGATCCTTCCTCTGTTAGCAAAACTCTAAATGTTGATCTTTGGAACTTGGATCTGAACCTTGTTTTTCTTTCTTTTCTCATAGATCTCAACTATCCTCATGGCTTTCTTTCCCTTAAAAATTATATTTATTTAGGCAAGCATTTAAAAAGTTGAATACATATAAAAATACTTGGAGAAGTCTCCGGTTTGCTCTTATTCTCATCCACCCCTACATGTTTACCCCTCAGGTAAGCACTTTTATCAGTTTACTCTTCCAGTGCTTCCTTTTGTAAATGAACATGTATGGCTATGTATGTTTATATGTGTGAGCTCATGTGATACTTCCTATTGTTCCCCTTTCTTGCACAAAAAACAGTATCCTAAACACCATTCTGCATCTTGGTTTTTTTCACTCTCCTGAATATGTTAGAGCTCTTTCTGTATCAGTGCAGAGATACCCATACAAATATGGTAATGTTCAACAGATAGATGGTATTTTAAAAATTATGTGGGTATCTCTGTACAAACCTACTCTCTGAGCTCCAGACTTTCTGACTTCCCTTTTCACTCTTGGTATCTCAAAGATATCTCAGGCTTTCCAAGCACAAGGTAAAACACTTGTTTTTACTTCTTGTGGTGGATGCTATCTTCCTGGCCTGCCCAATCCCCATTACTGGGCTGGAGCACCCCTTCCCCAGCAGCTGTGAGTGTTGGCTGCTAATGGTGCACAGCTGTCCACTGCTCTGGAGAATCACCTTCAGCTGAAGTGACCCATCTTGCCCTGGAAGTTATCTTTACAGCCAGTGATGGCTTGATACTGGTCTTGTCTTAATAGGGCACAGACAACTCTATGGGAGGTTTATGTGGAGCATACACCCTCTCTCGTTTTGTTCTTTCTCCTTCCCTATGTTGTTTCCCTCACCCACTTCATGCTTTTCCTGTAGAGCACTCCCTCAAAAAACTACATGTACCCCAAGGCTTCACTTGTAGGGAATTGAATCTAAGATTCTCCCCTCTGTCCTCCCTAGTCTTCCCCATCTCAGTTGATGTTATCTCCGTTTGTCTATTTGTACAGACTGGAACCTTGGGAGTCATCCTTGACTGTTCCTCTTTCCTTATCCACTCTATCCATTCCATCAGGAAATTCCATTGAGTCTACCTTAAATATGTCTAGAATCCATAGACTTCTTTCCAGCTCTCCTTTCAAATCCTGAAGAGGCCACTAGCATGTATCTCACCCATTTAATATTTTATTTACTTATATTTTTGAATTGATACACATTCATGGTTAAAATTTTTAAAGCTGCAAAAATAGTATATAGCAAAAGCCAGCTGTTTTCAAGCCAGTCAGTTCTTTTCTTCAGTGGCAACCAATGCTCTTGCCTGTTGTGTGATTTTTCTCCTGGCATCAAATACATGCTATTTTTTCATCCTCATTCCCCAATTTCTACACTAACTGGATGTTCAACAATTCCAATTCAGTTTTGACACTAACATCTATAGTTAGTGCAGACTCCACAGGTTAAGGGTTCAGTCTCATAGGACTGTCCCACTCAGACACCAGTAGCAATTCCTGGGTGCCCAGGCTATCAGTACTATTACCAGCAGTGAATTCATATGGGTCTGCAGCAACCTCAGTTCTTGCCTCCCCACAAGAAAGAATTCAACTGAGGGGCACAAGGCAGAAGGAAAGACTGAAGTTTCAGAGCAGGAGTGAAAGTTTATTAAAAAGTTTCAGGGCAGGAATGAATGGAAGGAAAGTACACTTGGAAGAGGGCCAAGTGGGTGACTTGTAAGACAAGTGTGTGGTTTGACCTTTTGATTTGGAGTTTTATATGTTGTTATACTTCTGGGGTCTTCTCCCAACTCCTGAGATCTTATCAGGAAGCTACTGATCAGTTTCAGGTGTTTTCTATCTATTAGGATACGGCCTTTCCTGGTGCCAGCTGTGACCAATTACCACTTTAGCAAGATCGTTAACAATCACCTGACCATCACCTGATGGTCGCCCAACATTCCTGGTGTGTCTGTGTTGGGGGGAGCCCTCTCCTGCCCTGCTCGTGCCTGACTGTAACATTTCCCCCATCAAGAGTTCAATACCCCAGTTCTTTGGGGAAAATGAATGAAGATCAGTCTTCTGTAACTGCTTCTTGCTGATAGAGGGGTAGTGGTTGTGGGTCTGTGGGTTTTGGCCTCTTGCTAGCTGTCAGGGCAGGGAGGCTCTGTGGGTTGTTGGAAGCAGTATCCAGCCAGGTCTAAGGGAGACAGGGGGATTTTGCCTCTGTCATGTCCCACTGATGGGCAATCTAGAGGTCCCTTGTAGAAGGGTGACTCTGGAACATTGTGAGGACAATATCCCTTACTGAGGATCATCTGGAGCTTGATGGCCTTAAGACAAGAGAGGATAAATAAGGTTATTATATTTAGAAAAATGTCAAAATAAAATAAGGGGTGAAGACAGCTCCAAAATACCCTAAGGCTACTGACATGCCCAGGTAGCTGGTGGCTGTAGTTATGCTTTCTAAGACTTGGGTGCATGTGGTTGCTAGCTGACTCCAATGTGTGCCCAGAATTAGAATATTGATCCAGATTTTTACATTACCTATCCCTCTTTTATCTTCTGAGCTGCAGCCACAGATCCCTGGTTGGTTCACAGGAATAAGCAGGGTTGTTTAAATTGCAGACAAAAACTCAAGAACAATTTGAGAACATTTCTCTCATAAATTCCCTTTTATTAATTTTCTCATGACTTACACAGACCATCTACAATATGCTTGGAATTTCTGACTTGTCCTAAACATCCCTCTTTTTAAATTTTACTTTAGGACAAGAATTTCCCATACATGATTCTTTTAATACAAAATCTCTTTTCTCTATAATGGTCCTTACTAAAAATACCTCTTTAGCTTTATAACCTTTGAATTAGACAAAAGTCATTCTGTTTTGTTTGGAAATTATGGTTTGTACTGCGTGTTGCTGCATGAGTCCTGTGAAGGAGAAACAGATAAGGAAGTTTTCTACATACTGTAGATGTTATTCCCCACTCAAGAGATTGCTTGGTTACATATATATATATAGAGAGAGAGAGAGCTTGTTTGAATAAGTGTGGGCTATTGCTAAGCCCCTTAGGTAGGACTTTCAAGGTCTAAGTTACTGGTTAAAGATTTAGGTTGTCTTCCCAGGAGAAAGAAAGCTACTAGAGAGAAAGATGAATTCAGAGGTTGGGTAAATATTAAGCAGACACCCATCCTGTAAAGTATATTTTTGCCCAGAAGCGGTGTGAATCCTTTCTTTTACAGGGAGGGGGTGTCATTTGCCTCATTATGAAAGTGGGATTTGGAGGAGAGTTGCTGAGAGAAGGAGATTAGCACAGAGTGGGCAGCTCTTGAACCCAAAAGGGAAACTTATTTTACTTTCAGTCTCCAGAGTTGCCCTTGACTTTGTCTTGTTGATGATGATGTCTGATTTGGAAGCCAGCCAGAACAGAGAGGCCCTTCAGCTCAAGGCCATCAGGATGGATGGGGTAGGATTATGTCCTGGGGCCCCTTTGGCCCTCAGAGAAGTCCCATTACCAGCTGTGGAGCTTGTGGCAGAGGAGGCAAGCTGTGTGGGGCTTTTCCCCATCTATCTCCTTGGGACAGTTTGTCTTCCAGTGGCCTGGCTTCCCACACCAATGGCAGTTGCCTGAAGGAGTGTCATTAGGGCAACCTGAAGTGGGCTGGAGAGCTTATAAAGCAGCCACTGCTGATTTCAACCACCCAACTGACACTGGAGCTGGACTCCAATTCCTTTTCTGCAGTTTTGGCATAACAACTGACCAGCATTCCATCCTGATGAAAGATCACTGAACACAGACTGTTTCTCTCTGGTCCATGGAAGCTGCACGTGGAGCACCTCTGTGTCCTCTGTTTGATCTTTTGACATATGGCCTAATTTTAGTACATTTAAATATTGAGTTTAGCTAATGTGGTGGCTCACACCTATAATCCCAGCAATGTGGGAGGCTGAGGTGGGAGGGTCATTTGAGCCTCAGGAGGAGTTCAAGACCAGCTTGGGCAATATGGCAAGACTGACTTTTCAAAAATTTTTTAAAAAAAGAAGTAGCCAGGTATGCTGGTGCACACCTGTGGTCCCAGCTACTCAGGAGGCTAAGGTGGGAGGATCACTTGAGCGTGGGAGGATCACTTGAGCATGGGAGGTTGAGGCTGCAATGAGCTGTGCTCACACCACTGTACTCCAGCCTAGGTGACAGAGCAATTTTAAAAAAAAAGTCTCCACTCCAAAGTGAATATGGAACATATATAACATGCATATTTGTTTACTATGCAAGTGTGCAACACCCCCTTCATGAATATTCATTGTTGCTCCTATAACTTGTTGAATATGTATAGTTAGCAAACCTATTCAGCATAAACTCCTGTCTCACCTTTCCTCCTTTGAAGTGCCTGCTTTTGGTTCCTACTGGAAGCTACACTTCTCAGCCTGCAGTCTGCATCTTTTATAAGAAATAAATCTCTCCTTTCTGAATTTATAGGTGTTGTGTTTTTCAGTCAACATTAAGAACAACTGGAAGTAGCATTGCTGAGTCACACTGTATGAACATGATCATTTTGATTGTAGTGCCAATTACCCTCCACAGAATTACGTTGACTTATACCACTCCTGGGAATACTTGAGGGAAATATGCCTATTTCCCATAGTGTTGCCACTGAAGTAGATATAAAACTTATCAATCATGGGCAAAAAATTATCCCCAGTATGTTTTTATTTTTATTTCTTTTATTGTAAGTGAGATTAAGCATATTTTTCAATTTTAAGGGCCTTTTCTGTAATCAATCCCGTATATACTTTGTCCATTTTACCGTTAGGTGTTTGGTCTTTTTCTTACTGATTTGTAGGAGATCTTTATATATGAGGAAAATGGTTACTTTCTTTTTTTGAGATGGAGTCTTGCTCTGTGGCCCAGGCTTGAGTACAATGGCACAATTTTGGCTAGCTGCAACCTGCACCTTCCAGGTTAAAGTGATTCTTGTGTCTCAGCCTCCTAAGTAGCTGGGACTACAGGCTTGCATCACCATGCCCAGCTAATTTTTTGGTAGAGATGGGGTTTCACCATGTTGGCCAGGCTGGTCTCGAACTCCTGACCTCAAATGATCCACCCACCTTGGCCTCTCCAAGTGCTGGGATTACAGGTATGAGCCACTGTGCCCAGCCAACTTTCTTAAGTAGATTACTATTGGAATCTCCTAATTAGTTTTCCTATTCTTCTCTTTTCACATTTAAGACATACCTAACTTAATGGTCAATGTGATCTTTATAAAACAGAAATGGGATCATGTCATTAGTTTCAGTGGCTTACCATTGCTTTGAGAATAAAATCCCAAACTCGGCCGGGTGCAGTGGCTCATGCCTGTAATCCCAGCACTTTGGGAGGCAGAGGCGGGTGGATCACGAGATCAGGAAATCAAGACCATCCTGGCTAACACGGTGAAACCCTGTCTCTACTAAAAATACAAAAAATTAGCTGGGCATGGTGGCGGGCACCTGTAGTCTCAGATACTTGGGAGGCTGAGGCAGGAGAATGGTGTGAACCAGGGAGGCAGAGCTTGCAGTGAGCCAAGATTGTGCCACTGCACTCCAGCCTGGGCAACAGAGCGAGACTCCGTCTAAAAAAAAAAAAAAAAAATCCCAAACTCTTTGCATTCACTAAAGCCCTGCATAACTGTATGCCATTTCATCCTTCCAGATCCCTCTTGTTCCTGTTTTTTCACCTCACTCCTGCTACACTGGTCTTTCAGTTCTTCAAAGGTCTCAGGGCCTCTGTAGATCTCACTTCATCTTTTATTCTTCCAGTCTCTTCACATGGCCAGCTCCTTTTTACCCTTTAAGTCTCACATGAAATCTCATCTTCTAACAAAAGCCTTCTTTAAGTATTCTATCTAGGAAAACTACGTTGAAAATTGTGAAGGGCCTGAGATTTTTACCCAACTTGCAAGCTGACAAGTTAGCCTGCCACAGCTTCACAGATGCTAGCCAAAGACGAGATTCCTGGGTCAGGAGGAAAAAAAAAACTGTGTTAGTTATAGCACAGCAAGCATCATGCGTATCAGCCTATATGTATCAGAACCCCTTAACCAAGTCCTCTGGTGGCAATGCAAGTGGACCCAGATGGGTGTTACCATACAGTAGGTTATGCTACATGGGATCAACTAATTTTTTTTTTTTTTTTTGAGACCAAATCTCGCTCTGTCACTCAGGCTGGAGTGAAGTGGCATGATCTCAGCTCACTGCAACCTCTGCCTCTGAGGTTCAAGCGATTCTCCTGCCTCACCCTCCTGAGTAGCTGGGATTACAGGTGCCTGCCACCACACCTGGCTAATTTTTGCATTTTTAGTAGAGATGGGGTTTTACCATGTTGGTCAGGCTGGTCTCAAACTCCTGACCTAATGATCTACCCACCTCGGCCTCCCAAAGTGCTGAGATTACAGACGTGAGCTACCGCGCCTGACTGGGATCAACTAATTTTATATCACAATGTTAGCAGAAATCAGTAAAGAAAGCTATATAGGAAGACATCTGTTCCTGACAATAAAAAGAAATGTTTATGCAAGAAACACATTTCATCATAGCCGTACTTTCTAATTTTTTTGGATGCTCTCAGCATCCTTTGTTTCCTTGCCTGGTTTCAGAAACCGAGACTGCTGCTAGACTGTCCAATCAATATCAGCGTCTACTTCCTTTTTTTTTTTTTTTTTTTTTTTTTTTTTTTTTTAGTACCACTCTAATTTTCTGATGGGGTGGGAGGGGGGTAGGCATGTGCATAGATGCACAACTACATACCCTTCCTTTGCAGAGAGGGAACGGCCATGTGACTTATACTACCCAGCAGGATACAATCAGAAGACACTGTGGGGAGCTCCAGGGACCGAGTTGACATGTGCCCTTTTGTACTTTTTTTTTTTTTTTTTTTTTCCTGCCTGAAATCTAGACACTATAGGAAAGATAGAATATGCAGTGACCATGAAGGACAGACCATGAGAATCACAAACACCTTGGCCTTGACATCCTTGAACAACGAATTCACTGCTGCCAACTGTCTCCCTCCAGATTTTTCACTACTCATTGAGAAAAATAAAATTGCCCTGCCTCTGTCACTGCTGTGATGATGGCTCTGTGTAGGTCCATGCAGACTGCAGCCTGAGGCCCACACCTCATGTCTCCACCTCCCTCCACCATTTCTGAATTCAGATGAAGTGCCAAAGGAACCCCATGATGCAACCAGGAAATGTAGGGAAGTGAACTCCCTCTAAGGTGAGTTATGTAAGTCACTGTTCTTTGGGGTTTTGCTATTTGCAGCTGAACTTAATCCCTAACTGATGCAATAGGGGAAATAAATAAGAAAAATCTATGTAGAAAGATATTTTCATGCTACAATTGAAAGAAACACGTGCACAAAAAATAGACCTTTCTTGTTCTACTCCCAGATTCTTCTGAGAACAACCTACCAGCAACATTCTTTCTCTTTGTACTACTTCAAAAGTAGAGTAAATAAGCTGCTTCTGATTGGGCAGTGGCAGATGCTGGGCAAAAAAGAAATTGATCCACCATTCACAGCAATGCCCCATTCCTCCAGGGACTGTGGTACTGGGCAATGTGCCTGGGCAAATACTGCACATGAGTTTCAAGGGCAGAACTGTAGAACTCACATACTAACAGATTTGCCTCTGTTGGGGAGGCTTGGATCCTAGTGGTCTGGGGTTAATAGAAGGTAAAAAACAATCTATATCCACAACAGTAAATGGACCAAGCCAGAGAGCCAGGTATATAATATAGATAAAGGGCCAAGAGTTAAAGGTAGATAAGTAGTCATGATTGGGTGACAAAGCAATGAAAGCCTGAGGCAGGGATTAGGAGTAACGGTGCAGAGCCAAGAGATTAGAGACTGGAGAAGATGAGAATGTGGAACATTAGCTTCATGGTGATCTATCTCCTGCACTGAGCTTCATCTTTGCTGGCTACTAAGATTGTGGTCTGTAATCCCAGCACTTTGGGAGGCTGAGGCAGGTGGATCACCAGGTCAGGAGATCGAGACCATCCTGGCTAACACAGTGAAACCCCGTCTCTACTAAAAGATACAGAAAATTAGCCAGGTGTGGTGGTGGCCACCTGTAGTCCCAGATACTTGGGAGGCTGAGGTGGGAGAATGGTGTGAACCTGGGAGGCGGAGGTTGCAGTGAGCTGAGATCACGCCACTGCAGTCCAGCCTGGGTGACAGAGCAAGACTCTGTCTCAAAAAAAAAAAAAAAAAAAAAGACTGTGGTCTGAACAAGCAGAGATCCAGATGGAAGAGACAGAGGAAGTTTGCTCTTCATCATTAAAAACCCACAAAATTTATCAATCTGTTCAGTATCCCTTATCCAGATATCTTTTATCTATCTATTCATCTACCAAATATTTACTGAGCATTTGCTCAGAGGAGGGCATCCCTCTGTGGTTTTACATTCTCTTAGTAACCCATTATATTATCCAGGGGGAAAGGTGATTGTGGTAATGACAACAATGACACAAGTTTTAAAATCATACCAGGTTGGTAACCACAATCAAACATTCTGGTATCGCTGTCATAGCACTGCCACAGCCACCCCACTACAATAGTACAGTAGTTAAAACCTGGCCAGTTCATTTCTAAGATTAATTAATTTATACCATACAGCCTTAATTTGGTTTTCTAAAGCCCAAGAGTCTACAGCAAGGTTGAGAGGAAATGTTTATTGGGAGGTGTAATCCCGGGGCAGTGAAAGTGAGGAAAGGGGAATTAAAACAGGGAAGGATAAGAAGCAAATACCAAGCGGGCTACTTCTTCACAAGATTTGAAGAAACACAGTGAATAGCTTGACCACATGGCTTATCTCTAGGGAGTCTATTCAGAAAACCTGTGTCTTGGAATGTTCTACTGAACATAGAGAAAATACTTACCTGGTGTCTTCCTGCCATCCCTCTTGCCCATTGGTTAAAGAATAACTGTCCCACATTTCCTGGTTGCATCATGGGGTCCCTTTGACATTTCATCTGAATGCAAAAATGGTGAGAGGAGGTAGAGACATGAGGTGTGGGTGTTAGGCTGCAGTCTGCATGGACCTGCACAGAGCCATCATCACAGTAGTGACATAGGCAGAGTAAGCTGCCAGCATCCGAGAGGCTGGCGAGGCCATGAGGATCTGAGGAGGTGCACACAATGCCATCTTCTGCAAAGGCTGTGTGGCAGCTCACCTGGACAAAGAGATATGGAAAGCAGATTGAATTAGGAGAGTGAAAAGAAGAATAAGGAACACAAATTCAGGGATATATGGCACAGCCAGGAATGAGAATATTGTAAGACTATGCCACGGTTAGATACTTTTCACTGTGTCAGGCTTCCCCGCAGCCATTTCCAAAAGGAAACCTGTGGGTCCTATAACTCACAGGATTTACAAGGCAGTGTAGAGATGTAGAACCTAGGCTGCAGGGTCTGTGAGCAATTACTCTCCATTTCCTCACATGTAAAATGGGAATAATCATGGTACCTACCTCACTAAGTTGTGAGGATTAAGGAAGGTGATCAATGTAAAGAACTTAAAGCTATGCACAATGTGCAGAAAGGGCTCAGTAAATGCTGGATATTCCAATGACAAATTAATTGTCAGTAAAAGCACAATTCTGTTTATGCTACTTTCTTTATAAAGGTTCTCTATGAAGATTCTGCGATAAAAGTAATAAATCCATTCTCAGCTAAAACAGAAGATTCAAAGGGATGCTTTTTGTTTTCTGATACAGGGTCTCCCTCTGTCACTAAGGCTGGAGTGTAGTGGTCTGATCACTGCTCAGTGCGGCCTCAACCTCCCAGGCCCCAGCAATCCTCTTATCTCAGTCCCCTGAGTAGCTGGAACCACCGGTGCACACCACTATACCTGTTTTCTTCTGTGTTATTTTAATTATTTTTTTTTAGTGATGGGGTATCCCTATGTTGCTCAGGCTGGTTTCAAACTCATGGGCTCCTGCCTTGGCCTCTCAGAGTTGGGATTACAGGTGTGAGCCACTGCTTCCAGCCATTCATAGGGATGTTGATAACAGTGATCCTGAACTAAGATTAACATCACCCTAAAGTGGAGCTCAGGAAATACATTTTTATGGTGACCCAATATAGCCCAATCCAAATACATGGCTGTCTGTTGGTTTTGCTTCCTCTGTACCTGAAGAACGGTGCCTCACTTGGGGTCCATGAGTGGACCTGAAACTGCAAATGACATTTTGCATTGAGCACGTGGAGCGAATCCACAATAGTGCTAACAGTAATGTGATGAATATGATGCTAACCACATTTGTAATTAAAAAATTTTTACAATTGTGATTTTTAACAGCAAATTTTAACAGTCATATCTTACCTTTAAAAAGTAAAAAGAGGCCAGGCACGGTGGCTCACACCTGTAATCCCAGCACTTTGGGAGGCTGAGGTGGGTGGATCACTTGAGGTGAGGAGTTCAAGACCAGCCTGGCCAGCATAGTGAAACCCTGTCTCTACTAAAAATATAAAAAATTAGTAATTCCAGCTATTCGGGAGCCTGAGGTGGGAGAATTGCTCGAACCCAGGAGGCGGAGGTTGCAGTGGACTGAAATCAGGTCATTGAAATCCAGCCTGAGTGACAGAGCAAGACTCCATCTCAGGAAAAAAAAAAGTAAAAAGAAGCAGAAGAAATTAATTTCATTTACCTTATATCTCTAAACACTGTAATTTCAACATGCAATCAATATAAAGAATTATTAAGATCATTTACATTCCTATTTTGTATTAAGTCTTCAGAATCCAGTGTGTATTTTACATATCTTATTTATTTTTTGTTAATACTGATTTTAAAATAAATTCTACATGAAAAAAGAATTTTCTGTACTTCTGTAGGCAGATACTTGTAGCTGACATTAAAAATAATAAAAATTAAACATGGACTTGGTTAGAAAATCGGAACTACAGAGAAATGAACAGTTTTCTGCTTACTCCCAGGAAATAATTTCTGTGAATGAATGAGTACCAATGTCTGCATAATATAGTTGTTTATTTACATGGAAAAGGCCGTTAAACTTGTCACATTGCCCTACACATGGTTTTTTCAGTTAATAATGTGTCTTGGAGAATTTTCCATGTTAGAATATAACACATCACTTCATGTTTGTTTTAAACACTTACATGATATTTGATTATATTAATTTACTATAAATTATAACTTAGTAACCCATCTCCTTTTGATGGTCATTTAAGTGGTCTCCACTTTTTGCTGTTGTTGTTATAGACACTACTGCCATGATTAACGTGGCTCACATCCTTGTTCAGTTGGTTCACTTTTGCAAGGGGCTCCTAGAATTATGCTTTTTAAATTTTGGCTGATTTACCAAATTTCTCCAAAAACGTTACTAAATTATATACTCACCAACATTATAATATATTTTCCCTGTATGTACATACATCCCCTTTCCCTCTCTGTTAGTCCACCATGTCTGTCATTGCCATCTTTATGTCCATGAGTACCCAGCATTTACCTCCCACTTATAAGTGAGAACATGCGGTACTTGGTTTTGCATTTCTGTATTCATTCAGTAGAATTATGGCCTCCAGCTGCATCCATGCTGCTGCAAAGGACATGATCTTATTCTTCTTTATGGCTGTGGTAGGATATTTTTGAAGTATGGATGATAAATAGATTTGATATATTCATTAATTTAATTACTGTATGTTAAAGGATTCATATTTTTGCCCCTACTCTGTTCTCAGCCATAGAGACAGCATTTTTCCTGCTTCCCTGACTAGATAAAGATGCTGTGGCTGGGAATGAGAAAGAAGAGGGGAGGTGCTGCTGTGGGTCTCTAAGGGGAGGCCCCAAGCCAGCTCCTTTCTGGCCTGATGGGGATGGGGGATTGGAGCAAGAGAAAACTCAGGGAACACAGGGTCTGCCTTTTTCTGTACCCTCACTAAATACTAAGTTGTACAAAATTTTCATTTCACAAATATACATGAAAATGGTATCTCAGCTTTGTTTTGATGTGCATTTCTGTAATTTTGAGTAAGATTCTTATGTCTTTGGCAATTTGCTTTTTTAAAATAGGCTATTTATATAGTTTGCCTATACTTCTTTTGTTTTCATCTTTTTCATAAGTACTTTTTCTGTCACCTGTGTGAAACATGTGAAAGATTTTTTTCTTTGTCATTTGTCTTTTTATTTTATGATATTTTAAAATTTACTTTGATTTTATATTATTATATGGTCAGATTAATCAATCTTTTCTCTTGTATCTTCTCTTTTTCAGCAGAGATTTACTGGGCATTCGGCAGTAGTTTTTATTATAGAAACAAAACGCAAAAAAACCTCACAGTGGAAATTTGAAAAATGTAGAAAAGGTGATATAAAAAAAATGAGCACTGACATTCCTGCTATTAGAAGAAAAGCTCTATTTTATTGTGCCCAGTTTTTCATGCAATTTTTCTAGCCCTGATGATAATGAGCAATTTGTAGACGTATTTTCCAGGTAGACAAGGAGGTGCAGTAGAATTTTTTAAAAATATCTTCAACTTTTATTTTAGATTCAGGAGTATATGTGCATGCATGGGTATGTTGTGTGAGGCTGAGATTTGGGGTGTGATTGAACCTGTCACCCAGGAAGTGGGCAGAGTACTCAGCAGTTATTTTTTCAGCCCACATCCCCTTTCCCCCTCTGTTAGTCCACAGTGTCCATCATTGCCATCTTTACATCCATGAGTACCCAACATTTAGCTCCAACTTATAAGTGAGAACATGCGGTATTTGTTTTTCCATTTCTGTATTCATTCAGTAGGATTATGGCCTCCAGCTGCATCCTTCTGCTGCAGAGGACATGATCTTATTCTTCTTTATAGCCATGGTAGGATATTTTTGAAGTATGAATGATAAATAGATTTGATATATTCATTAATTTAATTACTGCATGTTAAAGTATTAATATTTTTGCCTCTACTCTGTTCCCAGCCATAGAAACAGCATTTTTCCTGCTTCCCTGACTAGATAAAGATGCTGTGACTGGGAATGATGGGGAAGAGGGGAGACGCTGCTATGGGTCTCTAAGGGGAGGCCCGAGCCAGCTCTTTTCTGGCCTGATGGGGATGGGGGATTGGGGAAAGAGAAAACTCAGGATATACAGGGTCTGCCTTTTGTTCCCAAAGGGTCCCAGAAAAGTGCTGAATGTCTGAGACTCTGTTTGCTCTAGTGCAAGAGTCGAGAAGAAGCATTTTAGCATAGCAGATGAGGGCGGAAAGGGCATAAGAGAGCTCTGTGAGTCTCCTATAGCCTAGAGTGGCCAGGAGTGCATCCACCCTTGTGCAAGATGGCACAGAAGTATCACAAAGAGGACTGGCAGATTAGGAGATGCTTCGTATTGGGAAGGGGTGGTCCAAGAGCAGATGTCAGCACTGTCCTTGCATCAAAGGCCAGATGGGAACTCAGTTGCCTTCGTAGGTGCCAGCAGGGATAGATGCTGACAATTCATGACTCCTGGGAACAAGGATACGGCAGAGGATGCCAGCGTGGACAGATGACAGCCCAGGACCAGATGAGCCCCCTCCATGTCCAGATGTTCTATCAGTCTCTCCCCACCTCCCAGGGCAAGTGGGGAGGGAGAAAAACCCTGACTGGAAAGAGTTTACCGGGAATTGACTTGCTTCCAGTTATTCCATCAAGTACACTGGGGGCTCAAGATATGATAGAACTTTGTCGTGAAAAATAGAGATTTTTACATTTTTGCATACCCGAGCTGTTTCCAGAAATGTATGACCACTGCAAAGGTAAGGCTGAATTGAGACACAAGAAGAGAACTTTACTGAAAGCATGACCAGAAATGTTTTCACTCTGGGGTGAGGGAAAAGCTCAATTTAAAAAGGGATTCTGTGGAAAAATTTGCAGACAGGAAAAGAGAGCAGTGGGATTATTTTCTCTTTGCTATGTAGATGAAAATTTTGGTGAAACTTGCAGCTGTTGACAGAAAAATGTAGCAGAATGGCAACGTGTCACTCAATAGGCTATCTTGTCAATAGACTATCTTGATGCTTTAGAAAGCACAGCCTGCAGTATGCATCCCAGATTCATAGCAATACAGTGAGTCTACAGGAGAAATAGGTATCTGCACATCCCTAATGTTCTGGTGTCCACATGTCTGTTCAGATGCAGATAACTAAGCTCAACATTACATAAAGTTTAGAGAGAAGGATTGACCACATGTGTATGCCAAAACAGGTATATTTATTAAAAGCAGAAGTTCTCAGTTCTGGCTGCTCATTAAGAATCATCTGAGGAGCTTTTAAAAATGTTAAGCCTCACACTCCCCGCACCCTACCTCATCTCTAAGGCTCTAGTTTAATCATTCTGAATTGATACGCAATTGTGGGACACTAGAGAGCCAGAGAAGACAGGAAAGTTGACTTTGTATTTCTGTGCAGTATCAGCTTGCATCTTCCTACGGAATACACTGCTAGTTGTCCTTTTATATTAGTAAGAGACTTTCTAATTTTTAGTTGGGTGCATGACCAATTAAAATAAAAGCTTTATTTCCCAGTGTCTTTTGCAATGAGGTCTGGCCATTTGATTAAATTATCCTGCCTCTACTTGCCTTTTCACTGAGAATTTGGGGTATATTTGGCTATGAGTAGCAGAAAATCTGGCTCATGATGGTTCAACAATAGGGGTTCATTCTTCTCCCATAACAATAGGCCTGGAGGCTGGCAGTCCAGGGCTGAAGCAGCAGCTCAAAGATGTCATCAAGTCCCAGGCTCTTCCTATACTTGCATGCTTCCATTCTTAGCACAGTGGCTCCTCGCATCATGGTACTTAACAAAATCGTTGTTACAGCTCAAAGTGTCATGTACTTGTTTAAGACAGGAAGAAGACCAGAGGGCTGGATCCAGCAGGATCTGTCCATTCCATTATTAAGAAAAACAAAAGCTGCCATAGAATCTTCCTAGCAGACATTCACATATATCTTATTGGCTAGAGCCGTGTGTTTTGGCCACCCTCAGCCACAAGAGATGCTGCAAATGAATATTTAGGTTTCCTGGTCTCCACACTGGAAACAGTCAAGGGAAAAGGGAATGTGAATGGATGTTAGGTCTGTTGTGCCAGACTCCTATCAACTTCAATAGGGATGGCACCAGGTTCAGGAGGCCAGAGAAGAGACCCAGAGTCAGCAAACGAGACATGGGGTTTATTGAGTGTAGCTCACACACAGGGATGGTCCAGTGGCAGCAGCCTGGACAGAAGAATGGCATGGCTCAGTGGCAGTGGGCTAGACAGGAGAACTGCAACCACTTGTAAAAAGCATGCAGTTTATATAGCATTTTCACGTAGCACTCTGCCCCTAGCAACCTCCACCTGGCAACCTTCATTTAACCCAAAATAAAGGGCCTCAATCCCCCTCATTACCTTCTACAGGATGTGGCAGGGGTTCAGATGTTCCTTGTAGATAAGGAATGAATCTCCCAGTTGGCCGCTCCCAGATTTATTAGCACAGATCTGCAAACATACATTCAGGTGCATCTGCCATACAGGGTCATTCTCAGAGTATACTTAAGTAATTGCTATCAAATGCATCTGCTATACAGGGTCATCCAGTCAACAGTGTCCATCATATTCACCTATGTCTAATCTATCATCATTCCTGCTCATTTCCCTTTGTAGAGTAGCTTTTGAATCTCCACAACCACTTCCCTAATTCAAAACCACATCATCTATAGCCTCCTTTTTTGCAAAAAATCTCCAAAGAGATCCCTGTGTGTCATGTACATTTACCGAAGTATTCGAGAATATTTAATTCTACTATAAAAGACAAACGAAGATGGATGCAACTCATAAGAAGTATGAAGCAAGCATTGCTCAGTAAGTAATCAAAGAGCTTATGACATATAGACAAAACTCATAGGATGTGTAAAGTATAATTAATGATTAATTAAGTACCATGTGAGACATAATTTGTAAGATGTGTTAAATATAGATAGCAAGTTATTAACTAAGACTTGCCGAGAATACACAGAATAAATGAAAAATATGGTGTACCAACCAAGAGAGTTGCTTACAGATAGAGAGGATTCTGTTCTCACTGGGCTGACAGTTATGCTCTCTCTAAATCAGTCACCCACTGCTGACACCCAGTATGATTAGGATTCCTGTCTGGTCCTACATGTGCTTTGTCCAAGAACTGTAGATAAAAATTGTAGCTGTTCACTGAACTATTTGGAAAACTATAGCTGTGGCCAGGTGTACTTGCTCTGCATTCTTTCAGTAGAGTGATTGTGTGTCTTTGGCCTTGGGCATCTTCTGTCAGTGAGTGCTCAAATCTCAACTCTAGTCCTCATAACTACATCACCAACAGTGGAGAAGGATGATGGGGCAGGGCAGGGGTTGGGGAGTTTGAAGAGAGAGAGTACACGTGAACAAGTCCTAAGAAGCATGGTCTTGGCCAGGCACAGTGGCTTATACCTGTAATCCCAGCACTTTGGGAGGCCGAGGCAGGTGGGTTGCTTGAGGCCAGGAGTTCAAAACCACCTGGCCCACATGGCAAAACCCCATCTCTACAAAAGATTATCTGGGTGTGGTGGCAGGCACCTGTAATCCCAGCTTCTTGGGAGATGGAGGTACGAGAATTGCTTGAACCTGGGAAAGGGAGGTTGTAGTTAGCCAAGATAGCACCACTGCACTCCAGCCTGGGTGACAGAGCAAGACTCTGTCAAAAAAATAAATAAATAAAAAGTCACTTCACCTGCTCACACCCTATCCTAAGTGTTTTAACACTCTGTTTACTTCGTCTTGCTTTTCACTTTGTGTTTTGAACTGACTTAATGAACTGTGTAGCTTGAGTATTAATGTACAAAGAGTTCCTTTGCTCTGTGCATTTTCTGTTGCATGGCATAGCTCTGTTTCTGGGACAGTTCTCCTAGTTGTGTACTTGGAGGCTACATTGCATCAAAGTCATTTTCCACACAAACTATTCCTTTGTGTTTGCCCATTTCAATGTGCCCTCCACACACTGCCATGACAGTGATCTTTGAAAATTGCAGATATGATCAGGGTTAACCCCCTGTTTCAAACCTTTCAGCCACTCACCATTGCCATGAGGGTACATCAATCTCTCCAGCATTGAGTTGCAGGTTGGGATCCTTGAGGAGCACCCTGAGGTGCAGATTATCATGTGGAAAAAGCATTAGGGAGTATTATTTGGAGTCTTTATATATCTCAGCCCTCCAACATTGGCCAGTTATTAGAGGTAGGTTGTCCCTGGGAAGGGGGCATGTGGCCTTGGGAGAGGTAGCTTTCTGCAGCTGAGGGCAATTTGTGGGCAGTAGCAGCTCTGGAATAAGTTCTTCAGCCCTGCAGGGGATCTGGGCAGTGCAACACAGTCCTGCAAGACTTTCCATCAGTGGTCACTGCCATTCTCTCCATCTCATGGCTTGCTTTTTCTTCCATTACAGGCGAATCCACTGAGAAGTGATTGTTATTGTCCAAACCCACTATGCTCTTCCTCCCGACTGCTTTGTGCATGCCACATCTCCTGCTGGATGTTCTCTGCCCACTGCTTGAACCCCTTATGCCAATTCCGGACCTACAGCTTCTTGGATCACACCTCTCATTCAAACCACCTAGTCCTTCTGCAGAGTAGGTTGGCCCTGCTCCAATTTCCTCTCTCACCCTGCAGCTCTGAACTGACTGGCTGGCTCGTGGGCAGAATGGGTTGAAGCCCTGCGTGAGGTACAGATGATGAATGCTTGGAAAGGAGGGAGTCAAAGGCAAATTCTGCTCCACATTTCAAAATGTCTTCTTTCTCTGCACATCTCGTTTTCCTTTTACCCTACCCTGACACTGCAAAGCCAGTAATGAGAAACCTGGATTCATTTTGTATCAGAAGACTGCACACTGTAGCTCTAAATTGTGCTTTAAAATTTTAAAAGCAGGCTAAATCGAAAAACACATAGGGAGCATTTTGAAGATGCCCTGCAGCTGGATTTGTTTTATGCTAGAGCAATTTTGCTGCCTGACTGCTTCCTGCTGAAAGCACAGAGGATGTGCTGAAATGTTGCCACTGTAAACAAAACTAGATCAGGCAGAAGCCTCTCCCGCACCCACAGACCTACCTTGTAAATTGCTGGCAGCAGCGTTATTTGACAGGCACAGTGCTAGGAGGCAAGTGGCTTCAAAAATAAGAATTGAAAGGGAGGGATTCCTCACAACAAGCGTGTGAAATGCTAGTACTGGAAAGGGCTCTAGAAATCATCTAGTCCAGCTCTCATAATTTATAATTGAGGACACTGAGGCCAGGAAGGTTAAGTTAGTTATCCTAGGTCACATGACTTATGAGTGGCAGCCTGAATTAAAACTGGCATTTCTTAGCTCCTAGTCTAATCTTTATTCTGTTACATCATATTCAAGTTCATGAATTCACCTAATGTTTTGGTTTTGCCTTTGTGCATTGCAGAGATAACATGTAATTCCCATAACCAAAGTAACTACAGTATTTGACTGCATATTGGCTTTCGCTATTGGTTCAGTCACTGAGAGGAACAGTTAACAAATCCACTAATTAGCCTGTTGTGTTCACTACTCTCCCCAAGGCTAATTACTTGTTTAATTAAGGTGTTCTGCCTTGATCATAAATGCTATCACATAAAATATTTGATGAATCTTGACTGTGCTGTGACGATCCAACATATATGTATGAAGTGCTTTCATTAGAACTTAAGAAAACTAAACAACTAATTAGCTTTGAGATGTTTAAACAGAAAATTCATAAATTTTAGAATTAGTGTCTATTTTATGCATTAGTGCACATATGTATGAAAAACCATAAGGGAATTATTTGTAGAAATCATGATTTACTATTTCCTTATGATTTTCTGGGTAAAGGCTTTAACGTGCCATTGAGTTAAAGCAATTCGTTTGGCATTTACTATTAATACTGCTTTGTGTTCCTATGACAGCTTTTCCTCCCTGAAGCCCAAAGTGCTTAATACATATCAACTCAGTAATCCTCACTACAGTAAAGCCAGGGAGAGTAGATGGCAAATATAATCCTTGTGATACAGAAAGCTGAAAGTCAGCTTGAAAAATTCAATGTGCAATTGACTTGCATGTTGAATATATTATCACAATATTTGTGTGCTGGGTGAAAATTGTTGTCTAACCTGTATGTGGCTAGTTACTTGCTTCTGGGCATCTTTTCAATTGAGAGAAACGGATATACTAACAATTAGGATAACATACTAACAATTAGGATAACAAATTAGGATAATTTAGGATATTGCTGAGTTTAAAAACACCAAATTGCAAATGACATAGGTTAGCATGGGCTTAATTTTCTCAGAATGTCCTTGGCAATAGTTAAAACAGCAGAAGAATTGTATACATAGAATAAACAAGCCAATAATAATCCTAATTGTCACTTACTGAGCTCCTCTGCATAAGACTCAGTGCTGAATATTTTGTACATGTTTCTGTAATCCTCACAAGAACTCTGCAAGATGTACATAATTATTCTTCTTTCACAAATCAGGAATATATAGTTATGAGGGTTTAAGGCGTATCATCAAAAGTGGTGGCACTAGTTAAGGGAACTCCAGCCCAGATTCACAGTTCAGAAGCATTCTTTTCCCATTCCTTTTTGTTCTCTGTCCTATATCACCCCCTTCTCTTCATTCATCCAACAAATGTTTATTGAGCACTTACTTATTTCCTGCCCTCATGGAACTTACTTTCTAGGTCAAAGCCTGTGTTTCTACAAGGAGGTGGTAAGAAACAGAGTAAAATTAGGTATGAGCTGATATACCTGGGCAAAGAAAACCAAAAGCACAAATAAAAGAGAAAGGTCGTCTAACCAAATATTGATTCCAAGTTTGAACAGTATTATACTTTTCACTTCTCCTTAATGATTTTATTTTCGTCATTTTGGTGTAAACCCAGCACCAAGCACCTCACTGTGGAAAGGCGGAGTACAGTTTGTAAAGAAACGGCATGGCTGTCAGCCAGTAAAACATATCATGGAATCTTAGGGAATGTAAAGGGCTCAGGTGAAATATTCCAACCCATACTGAATCTCCACGCTGGTAGAGATTAAGCAGTGGCCTAACCAGTCTGTTCACTGTGTCTCCATTTCTCCTCACCTGGTCCACAGAGCACTCTCCTAATCAGTTATAGTGTCTGCATACATTTCAGAATTCATGGAACCACAGAATGTGGCCTTATTTGGAAATAGGGTTGCTACAAATGTAGTCAAGGTAAGGACTGAGACGAGATAATCCTGGGTTAGGATGGGCCCTAAATCCAATCAGAATTTCCCTATAGGAGACAGAAAAGGTCACAGACTGTGAAGAAGGCTATGGGCAGACAGAGGCAGAGATTGATGATGGTGCCACCAGCCAAGGAACACCAGGAGCCATGAGAAGCTGGAATAAGCAAAAACACTTTCCTAATTCCCAGTGATTTCCTTGGTCCCATTATCCCTTTCCTCATTCCCAGTTTACGTTAATATGAGATCAGAGTTTCTATTGCAGGAAGGATTTAGCCATTTGGTTGGAAGGGGAACTTTGGGTGCTTGTTTGAAACTATGCAGACGTACTGTTTGTACTGTGGTGTCAGAGGCAGGCGAGAGGATAGGGAGCTCTAGTCACCACTACTCCCAGCACTCCACAGCCTTGCCACAGGGGGTGCTATTTTTCAGAGTAAATAATGGGTGGGATTTTTCAGGGTAATTAGCCCTTTACACAAAAAAGACAGTACCTTATTACCTATTTCTTCTCACTCTCTCTTTTTTTAAATTATATTTTAAGTTCTGGGATACATGTACAGAATGTGCAGGTGTGTTACAAAGGTATACATGTGCCATGGTGGTTTGCTGTACCCATCAACATGTCATCTACATTAGGTATTTCTCCTAATGCTATGCCTCCCCTAGCCCCCCACACCCCAACAGGCCCCAGTGTGTGATGTTCCCCTCCCTTTGTTCAAGTGATCTCATTGTTCAACTCCCACATACAGTGAGAACATGCAGTGTTTGGTTTTCTGTTCCTATGTTAGTTTACTGAGACTGATGGTTTCCAGCTTCATCCATGTCCCTGCAAAGGACATGAACCTATCCTTTTTTATGGCTGCATAGCATTCCATGGTGTATATGTGCCACATTTTCTTTATCCAGTCTATCATTGATGGGCATTTGGGTTGGTTCCAAGTCTTTGCTATTGTGAACAGTGCCACAATAAACATACGTGTGTATGTGTCTTTATAGTAGAATTATTTATAATCCATTGGGTATATACCTAGTAATGAGACTGCTCGGTGAAATGGTATTTTTGGTTCTAGATCCTTGAGGAATCACCACACTGTCTTCCACAGTGGTTGAACTAATTTATACTCTACCAACAATGTAAAAGCATTCCGATTTCTCCACATCCTCTCCAGCATCTGTTGTTTCTTGACTTTTTAATGACTGCCATTCTAACTGACAGGAGATGATATCTCACTGTGGTTTTGATTTGCATTTCTCTAATGACCAGTGATGATGAGCATTTTTTCATATGTTTGTTGGCTGCATAAATGTCTTCTTTTGAGAAGTGTCTGTTCATATCCTTTTCTAAATATACAATCATGTCATCTGCAAACAGAGACAATTTGACTTCCTCTTTTCCTAATTGAATACCCTTTATTTCTTTCTCTTGCCTGATTGCCCTGGCCAGAACTTCCAATACTATGTTGAATAGGAGTGGTGAGAGAGGGCATGCTTGTCTTGTGCCAGTTTTCAAAGAGAATGCTTGCAGCTTTTGCCCATTCAGTATTATATTGGCTGTGGGTTTGTCATAAATAGCTCTTATTATTTTGAGATATGTTCCATCAATACCTAGTTTCTTGAGAGTTTTTAGCATGAAGCACTGTTAAATTTTGTCAAAGACCTTTTGTGCATCTATTAAGATATTCAAGTAGTTTTTGTCATTGGTTCTGTTTATGTGATAGATTGCATTTATTGATTTGCATATGTTGAACCAGCTTGCATCCCAGGGATGAAGCCAACTTGGTCGTGGTGGATAAGCTTGTTGATGCGCTGCTGGATTCAGTTTGCCAGTATTTTATTGAGGATATTGGTCTGAAATTTTCTTTATTTGTTGTGTCTCTGCCAGGTTTTGGTATCAGGATGATGCTGGCCTCATAAAATCAGTTAGGCAGGATTCCCTCTTTTTCTATTGTTTGGAATAGTTTTAGAAGGAATGGTACCAGCTCCTCTTTGTACCTCTGGTAGAATTCAGCTGTGAATTCATCTGGTCCTGGACTTTTTTGGTTGGTAGGCTATTAATAGTTGCCTCAACTTCAGAACTTGTTATTAGTCTATTCAGGGATTCAACTTATTCCTGATTTGGTCTTGGGAGTGTATATGTGTCCAGGAACTTATCCATTTCTTCTAGAGTTTTTATTTTATTTGCATAGAGGTCTTTATAGTACTCTCTGATGGTAGTTTCTATTTCTGTGGGACCGGTGGTGGTATCCCCTTTATCATTTTTTATTGCATCTATTTGATTCCTCTCTCTTTTCTTCTTTATTAGTCTTGCTAGCAGTCTATCAATTTTGTTGATGTTTTCAAAAAACCAGCTCCTGGATTCATTGATTTTTTTGAAGGGTTTTTCGTGTCTCTATCTCCTTCAGTTCTGCTCTGATCTTAGTTATTTCTTGCCTTCTGCTAGCTTTTAATTTGTTTGCTCTTGCTTCTCTAGTTCTTTTAATTGTGATGTTAGGGTGTTGATTTTAGATCTTTCCTGTTTTCTCTTGTGGGGATTTAGTGCTATAAATTTCCCTCTACACACTGTTTTAAATGTGTCCCAGAGATTCTGGTACATTGTGTCTTTTTTCTCATTGGTTTCAAAGAACATCTTTATTTCTGCCTTTATTTCATTATTTACCCATTAGTCATTCAGGAGCAGGTTATTCAGTTCCCATGTAGTTGTGTGGTTTTGAGTGAGTTTCTCAATCCTGGGTTCTAATTTGATTGCACTGTGGTCTGAGAGACTGTTAGGATTTCCATTCTTTTGCATTTGATGAGGAGTGTTTTACTTCTAATTATGTGGTCCATTTTAGAATAAGTGCAATGTAGTGCTGAGAAGAATGTATATTCTGTTGATTTGGGGTGGAGAGTTCTATAGATGTCTATTAGTTTCACTGGGTCCAGAGCTGAGTTCAAGTCCTGGATATCCTGCTAATTTTCTGTCTCATTGATCTTATATTGACAGTGGGGTGTTAACTCCCCACTACTAACACTATTATTGTGTTGGAGTCTAAGTCTCTTTGTGGGTCTCTAAGAATTTGCTTTATGAATCTGGATGTTCCTGCTTTGGGTGCGTATATATTTAGGATAGTTAGCTCTTCTTGTTTTGTTGATCCCTTTACCATTATGTAATGGCCTTCTTTGTCTTTGATCTTTGTTGGTTTAAAGTCTTTTTTATCAGAGACTAGGATTGAAACCCCTGATTTTTTTTGCTGTCCATTTGCTTGGTAAATATTTCTCCATCCCTTTGTTTTGAGCCTATGTGTGTCTTCACATGTGAGATGGGTCTCCTGAATACAGAACACCAATGGGTCTTGACTCTTTATCCAATTTGCCAGTCCGTGTCTTTTAATTGGTACATTTAGCCCATTTACATTCAAGATTAACATTCTTATGTGTAAATCTGATCTTGCCATTATGATGCTAGCTGGTTATTTTGGCCATTAGTTGATGCAGTTTCTTCATAGCGTTAATGGTCTTTACAATTTGGTATGTTTTTGCAGTGGCTGGTACCAGTTCCTCCTTTCCATGTTTAGTGCTTCTTTCAAGAGGTTTTGTAAGGCAGGTCTGGTGATGACAAGATCTCTCAGCATTTGCTTGTCTGTAAAGGATTCTATTTCTCTTTCACTTATGAAGCTTAGTTTGGCTGGATATGAAATTCTGGGTTGAAAATTCTTTTCTTTAAGAATTTGAATATTGGCCTCCACTCTCTTCTGGCTTGTAGGGTTTCTGCAGAGAGATTTTAGTTTGATGGGCTTCTCTTTGTGGGTAACCTGACCTTTCTCTCTGGCTGACCTAAACATTTTTTCCTTCATTTCAACATTGGGGGATCTGACGATTATGTGTTTTGGGGTTGCTCTTCTCAGGGAATGTCTTTGCGGTGTTCTGTGTATTTCCTGAATTTGAATGTTGGCCTGCTTTGCTAGGTTGGGGAAGTTCTCCTGGATAATATCCTGAAGAGTGTTTTCCAGCTTGGTTCCTTTCTCCCCGTCACTTTCAGGTACACCAATCAAATGTAGATTTGGTCTTTTCACATAGTCCCATATTTCTTGTAGGCTTTGTTCATTTCTTTTCACTCTTTTTTCTCTAATTTTGTCTTCTCACTTTATTTCATTGATCCTCAGTCTCTGATATCCTTTCTTCCACTTGATCAATTCAGCTATTGATACTTGTGTGTGTCCTTCATGAAGTTCTCCTGCTATGTTTTCCAGCTCCATCAGGTCATTTATGTTCTTCTTTAAACTGGTTATTCTACTTAGCAATTTGTCTAACCTTTTTTCATGGTTCTTAGCTCCTTGCATTGGGTTAGAACATGCTCCTTTAGCTTGGAGGAGTTTGTTATTACCCACCTTCTGAAGCCTACTTCTGTCAATATGTCGAACTCATGCTCCATCTAGTTTTGTTCCCTGGCTGGCAAGGAGTTGTGATCCTTTGGAGGAGAAGAGGCATTCTGGTTTTTGGAATTTTCAGCCTTTTTGTGCCAGTTTCTCCCCATCTTCATGGATTTATCTACCTTTGGTCTTTGAAGTCGGTGACCTTCAGCTGGGCTCTCAGAGTGGACATCCTTTTTGTTGATGTTGATGGTATTCCTTTCTGTTTGCTAGTTTTCCTTCTACAAGTCAGACCCCTCAGCTGCAGGTCTGCTGGAGTTTGCTGGAGGTCCACTCCAGATTCTGTTTGCCTGGGGGTCACCTGTGGAGGCTGCAGAACAGCAAAGTTTGCTGCCTGTTCCTTCCTCAAGAAGTTTTGTCCCAGAGGGGAACCCACCAGATGCCAGCTAGAGCTCTCCTGTATGAGGTGTCTGTCGGCCTCTACTGGGAGGTGTCTCCCAGTGATGATACATGGGGGTCAGGAACCCACTTGAGGAGGCAGTCTGTCCCTTAACAGAGCTCAAACGCTGTGCTGGGAGGCCCGCTGTTCTCTTCAGAGCTGCCAGGCAGGGACGTTTAAGTCTGCTGAAGCTGTGCCCACAACTTCGCTTTCCCCCAGGGGCTTTGTCCCAGGGGGGTGGAGGTTTTATCTATAAGTCCTTGACTGAGGCTGCTGTGTTTGAAAAAAAGAGGCAGTCTGGCCACAGTGGTCTTGCTGAGTTGCAGTGGGCCCCGCCCAGTTCGAACTTCCCATAGGCTTTGTTTACGTTGTGAGGGTAAAACCGCCTACTCAAGCCTCAGCTTTGGGGACGCCCTTCCTCCCACCCTGCTCCAGCATCTCATGTCAAGCTAAGACTGCTGTGCTAGCAGCAAGAATTTCAAGCCAGAGGATCTTAGTTTGCTGGGCTCTGTGGGTGTGGAACCCATGGAGCCAGACCACTTGGCTCCCTGGCTTCAGTCCCCTTTCCAGGGGAGTTAATGGTTCTGTCTCGCTGGTGTTCCAGGCGCCACTGGGGTATGAGAAAAAAACTCCTGTGGCTATCTCGGTGTCTGCCCAAACTGCCTCCCAGTTTTGTGCTGGAAACCCAGGACTTGGGTGGCGTGGGCACCGGAGGGAATCTCCTGGTCTGTGGGTTGCAAAGAGTGTGGGAAAAGCACAGTATTTGGGCCAGAGTGCATGGTACAGTCCCTAAGGTGTTCCCTTGGCTAGGAGAGGGAGTTCCCTGACCCCTTGTGCTTCCCAGGTGAGACATTGCCCCTCCCTGCTTTGGCTTGCCCTCCTTGGGCTGCACCCACTGTCCAACCAGTCCCAATGAGATGAACCAGGTACCTCATTTGGAAATGCAGAAATCACCTGCCTTCTGTGTCGATCTCGTTGGGAACTGCAGACCAGAACTGTTGCTATTCAACCATCTCGCCAGCAATTCCTCACTGTCTCTTTGGAATACCCATCCTCACTCACCTCCACTTTGACAAAGGGGGACTTGGGGGCTGTCTTTCCAGAATACTCCCTGTTAATTCTATCTTGGAAATTATTGTTAGGGTCCCTAAGTAGGGACGATTTCTGCCTGATCCGTTTCCCAGTGGGTGGAAAATTATGGCACTATGTCATCAAGGGAGACCTGGCCCTGGTCTCCAGCTGCATTTTATAATCTTGTAGTAATCCTACCTTTCCTCCATTAGATAAGGAGTACTACACCTTTGGGGACTTTTGCTATTCATGACTATTCTGTCATTATTCAATCTCTCATTGTAGTTCACACTCTCACAGTCTATAGACCTATACTTGGGGGGCAGAGTTTCTTCTTTCTTAGCATTTATTCTAAGCCCTTCAGAACCCTACCTATTCTACCTTCAAAACTCCACTTCTAGCTGTCTTCTCTTACACAAATCCTCTCTTCAAGCTTGTTTATTCAACAGTTTTTACTACAGCTATCCTCCAAATTCATCAGCACCATCTATTCATTAAAGAAAACTGTTTAGACAATTTAGTTATGAATTTGTGTTGAGCTGGACTCCTATTGACTTCAGTACAAATGGCACCATGTTTGAGAAGCTGAAAAAGAGACCCAGAGCCAGCTACCAAGACATGGGGTTTACTGAGGGGACTTACATACAGGGCAGTCCAGTGGCAGAGGTCTGGATGGAAGAATCACAACTGCTTATGAAAAGCATGCAGTTTACACAGTGTTTTCACTTCGCACCCTCGCCCAGCAACCTCAACCTGACAACCTTCATATAACCCAAAACAAAGGGTCTTGATCCCCTATAGGGCCTGCATTCCACAGGTTGGGTCAAGAGTTCAGATGTTCCTCATAGATAAGGAAAGAATCCCCTGATTGGGTACTCCTAGATTCCTTAGCTTGGAACTCCAAAGGCACATTCTCCTTAGACCATAGGATCATTCTCCGGTTATGCTTAAGTTACCGTTGTCAGTTACATCAGCTATACACTCCTCACCAGCACACCCTTGAGTGGCCCTCACATTCTTATCATGCCATTCTCCTGCATTTCCCTGCATCCAGGCATGCAAAGGAGCATTGTGGCCAGACACCCACAGCACCAATACAAACTACAACAACACAAAAGAATAATTAATGTAACAATCATACTGTATAGAGAGTTTTTCCAAGCACTTGGGAGTTGATTGAAGCACGTGGTTATTGGATTGTAAGACAGAGATTCTAGAGTGGACATGTGGGTGTCTAGGACCTGTGTGGCCTGGGTTATGTTGTGAGAGAAATCAAGCATGTATCTACAATATTCAGTTTTAATTAATGCATAAGTTCCACCCTGGGCAGCAATTAAGGTGTCCAGAGCCATGTGATTTTGCAAAGAAGGGTGCACAACCCACCACCTGTTTCTGCACTCCTGTCATTCACCCTAGACCATTGTGTACAATGTACTCCACGGTAAGGGTAACATTAACTTCCTTCCATGCTAGGTGGAAAATACATCATCTCTTCTCATTGATGGTGGGAAACTCGCTGCATGAGATGCTGTTGTCACTAACGGGAAATGGATGAGGGTCATTATGCCAAGTACAGAAGTGGCTCCAGGTACTCAGATTAGCTGCTTGGATGCACCATGGCAGGTCCATGGTGGAGGAGAGTGGCAGCTATGCACAGACAACGGTTTATTTTATTCTGGAGGGAGACCACTGTCTATGCCCAGTCAGTGAAGAGGTTTGCTGCACACTATCTATGGGCGGAAGGTGAGATGTTTGGTGGGTATAAGAAAGGGCAAGCTGGCTGGGCGTGGTGGTGCACACTTGTAATCCTAGCACTTTTTGGGAGGCCGTGGTGAGCGGGTTGCTTGAGGTCAGGAGTTCGAAATCAGCCTGGCCAACAAGTGAAATCCCATCTCTACTAAAAATACAAGAATTAGCCAGGCATGTTGGTGGGTGCCTATAATCCCAGTTACTCCTCAGGAGGCTGGGGCAAGAGAATTGCTTGAACCACAGAGCAGGAGATTGCAGTGAGTGAAGGATGATGGTGCCACTGCAATCCAGCCTGGACAATAGAGCAGACTCTGTTTCAAAAAAAAAAAAAAAAAAAGGGGGGGGGGGCCAGTCATGGCCAATTAACAAGGCACAGAAAGTTCTGTCATTCTGAGAGAACACCACTCTGGCCAGTGGCTGAATGCTTGGTTTGCAATACCAAATGGACTGGCCCCCATGTGTGACGCATGGCAGAAGGCCAGAGTAAGACAATGGGCTATCATAATGTTCCCTAATGAGAGGATTATTGTCTCCTTGAACAAGGGAGCAGTTGGATTCATTATTTTAGAGGTATGAAGAGTAGGGTGTAAAATACTCTGTTCTAGGGTGTTATATTCTGTTCTAGCCCTTCCTCCATGGAGCAGAAAAAACGAACTAACCAGGGGCTGGTTTGACATTTCCAGGGCCACATGTTTGCTGGTGCATAGGTCCTGTAGCCAGGGCAATATCAGGTTACTTTGAGTCCCAGATTGGGGCAAAAGTGTACTGTTCTTAACACTGTCCACCTGGATCCTGATGATGATATCAGGTCCTTGCATCAGAAGAGTATGTGCTGGGGTGATGGGAATGGGCATGTTTATTCAGTGTGTGGACAGCTGCTGGTAAGCTATGTGTCCACAGAGCCAGATAGCACCTGCCAGAGTTTTGCTTCAACAGTCCATTCATCTGTTCAATCAGCCCTGCTGCTGTAGGGTCATATGGCAGGTGAAAATGCCTGTGGATATACAGGGCCTCTGCCCATTCCTGCACTTAATGTCTGGTAAAGTGCAAGCCCTGGTCACCACGAATATCAGTGGGGATGCTGTAGGCTGCAAACAGCTGCCCTGGTGCTATTCTGGTGGTTTTCTGGGTGTCACGATTGCTGGGATTTGCCTGCAGTAGCCCTGTGCAGGTGTTTGTACAAGTCAAGGCATAGTAGCAGCCATCAGATAGAGGCAAAGGTTTTATGTGGTCTACCTGCCACCATTGTGCTGGGCTCTGGCTCATAGAGAAGGACAATCCAGGAGGTTCGTGGCTCAGTCCCTTCACTACTATGTCCTTTGCCTGTATCAAGCCAGATACTATCAGTGGACAGCTTGGTGGCCATGGCTATCCCAATGCAAGGATTGCCTCGTGATGAGTTGTCTGCATACCAGGGTTGGTCAGGAATTGTGCCCTGTTCCTCCTGTATGAAGGAAAGACTATGGAGGTTCAGTGGCCTCTGTCAAAGACTGACCTTCAGTTGTCACACAGGGTACAGGGCTAAGCTCATCTAATGGAGCTCTGCTCAAGGGGCTATTAGTTAATGTGCTCCTCTGTTGCAGGTATGCATGCCAATTGGCCACAGTCTATATCTGAGCATTCTCAGACTTTGGTTTCTGGAAGATACCCTGTGGGGTACTGGGTGCATACTAGCACTGGGACCCCCTTTGTAATGTCCTCCATTTGTAAGGCCTAATGTGTGGCGCAGAATCGTTGCTCCATGACAGTAAACCTAACTTCAGCCCTTTCTGTAGTTGGGACCAGAATCCTAAAGGCACGTGTTTACCTCCTTGCCTTTGCCACAGGCCACACCCAAACCCCTCAGGGTAACAGACCACATCCAATTCACAAGGCTGTCCCAGCACTAGAACCCTCAAGGCTTTTATTCGTCTGGCTAGGACTTCAGCTTGTTCAAAGGCCTCACCCTCCTTTGTGGACCAGTCCCAGTGGGCCCCCTTCCTTCTTATGGGGGGCCTAAGGAGTTGGGCCTAATGGGGAGTAAAAGGACGCCAATACCCTAGGAGAACTAAAAACATTTGCAGCCGCTTTGATGTGGTAGGATGTGGGTAGGTCTGCACCTTATCCATGACAGCAGACAGAAGCACTTTAGTCTTACCCGACCAGATGACATCCAAGAATGTGACTGGTAAGCCTGGATCTCAGACTTTGTCTGCACTGACTGCCCATCCTCTGTTTGCCAAGTGAGACGACAAGGTGGAGGCTGCAGTTTCTAAGCTGGAAAAAGACTCAGAAGTTGGCATTTATGCTCAATGTAATGGAAAACATGCACCCACTCCAGGGTGGTCCATCACTGAGGTTTGCAGCCACCAGTACATGACAGACAGTGGAGCTATGTAAATATCCCTGGGGCAAGAAGGTAAAAGTCCATTGTTCTCCTTCCCAGGTGAATGCAAATTATTCTTGACTCTGGAGCAGTTAAATCTACAACAAAGTGGTATGTGCCAAGCATGGATCCTACCCTCATCAGAAGGAAGGCAATATTGGGAACAGCTGTATACATTGGGGAGACTACCTTATTTAATTCTCGGTAATCTATGGTCATTCTCCATATCCCATCAGGTTTCCACATGGACCATACAGTGCCATTGTATGGGTTGCACACTGGCCTTATAATGCCTACCTGGGCTAACTCCTTAGCTGTCCTGTGATCTCATCCTGCACCTCCAGCAGGCCATATTGCTTCAGTGCTACTGCCTGCTGCAGATCTGGCAGCTGTACTGGGGTCCATTTTGCGATCCTGTTGATCATGTGCTTCACCACCCTCTCAGCTGGAATTCCCCACCAGTTGTTCAGAGGGTAAAGCCTGATAAGATATCCATTCACGAGAGGTATTCTGGGATGAAAGCTGTGTTTACTGAATAGGGTTTTGGTGGCAGGGCTTTGGCTGCCTGACTTTCACGGCCCCCTCTTCATAACCATTTATTGTTGTAACAAGGCCTTGGAACCCATGAATGTTACCGTATAAGTACATTTGGCTCCAGTATCCACCAGGGCAGAAACAGTCTGTTTATTTTTAGGTGACAAATATATAGTTCGTTCTACATGTGGCCTCTGGTCCCCAGACCTTGGCCACCATTGCTCTCGTCGGGATTCTGGGGCCTTGGCTTTCATTCTAGACTAAAGGGGTTGGTGCCTGCCAGCCCTCTGCAGGAGAGGTGGTGGGCTAAGCCGGAGGCTCCTTAGTGACATGCTGTTCTTGCTTGAGGTTCTGTCACAGTCTGACCAGAATGGCATTAGGTGTTTATCTATTTTGTCAGTAGGTGTCCCTGCCAATACCAGGTCATGCCACATTTGTCAGCACCCTGACGGGCCCCTTGGCTGTCTCCTTCCCTTTGGCTCCCTTGTCTTTCGTTCAAACAGTGCACACCCCTCACCTATGTACTTTCTCCACTGTGTCATCTAGGTCAGCAGCTGCTTGGGCTGCCCAAGACACTGGCTGTCTTACCGAGGGACTCAGGATAGACACTAGTGCTCTGTACCATTAATTGGGTGCTGACTGTAAGATGTTGTCTTTCATGCCAGCAGAAGAACGTTCATTGTCAGGAGCTTGGTATGATCAGCATAGATAACATGCTTCATCCCTAATTCCCAGGGAATGTTCTGCAATTCCTCCATAGTCTGCCATCACAAAGGAGACATGGGGACATCTCCCTCATTTGGTCAGGCTGCTTTGCAGCCTGCAACTGCCCAGCTAAGGAGGGATATGGTCCAAACCTCATTATTGGCACCCTAGAGGCGCTGCCTCAGGGTCTGGTGGTTTGTGATAGATGTCATTTTACTCATCTTTAGTTCAGAGAGTATAATGCCCTTTGCTCCCATGTCCCACAGATGGAGAAGTCACCCTGTGATTGACTCTCTCTCTCTTTCTGCCTGAACCTATTTCCCAGCTCCACCAGTTCCACAGCAGTTCTGTCCTGCATTGTGGTATGCTGCTATCTTTCAAGTGAGGGCAGGTTTTGTGGGTCAGCTCTCTGTGGGTGCAGCTGGTCTGCCTTTATCTTGGTAGTGGCTATGGGATGAGCAGAGAGGATGGGGACCTCTATGAGCTTGTCCCAGTCCTCATTCTCCTCCTCACTAGAGTTCTCCATTAGGTCCTAGGACTTAGGGTTCCAGGGCGATTTAGTCCATGATAGCCCTACCATGGCAACCAATGACCCTTCAAATGGGCTACCTGATAAGCCAGGGTCTCCATTTTGTCATCCTGTGCCTGAAAGTGGGACAGTAAGGACTCCAGCATTTCAGTTTGAGCTAACCTTACATTGCTTTCTAGTTGTAACTCATCCTGTACTTGAGGAACTCCTACCTGTGCTGTGAGCTCAGCCTCAGTGGCTGCTCAAAGCAGTGGGGAGCAGCCAGCCAATTGTGGCTGCCACAGACAACTGATTTTTGCTTAGTTACATCCAACCCCTGCAACAGCTCTTCCAGACCCTTCAGCATTCTCAGGGTGTCCCTGTACTCATGTGGTGGGCCCCATCCATCAAGGATAGTGGCTATCAGGCTCCATATAGGCATGGATGGCCAGCCTGGGATTTCCCCCATGGATTTCACCTTTCCTAGTCCCATCCTCTTTGTGCTCATGGGGTTTCCTCTGACCTCCTGGCTGGATTGCTGATGGTCATGCTGGACCCCCACTGATTTCAGTAGGGATGGCACCATGTTTGAGAGGACAAAAAAGAGATGTGGAGTGCACAAACGAGACGTGGGGTTTACTGAGGGGATTTACGTACAAGGCAGTTCAGTGGCAGTGAGCTGGACAGGAGAACTACAACCACTTGTAAAAAGCATGCAGCTTACATAGCTTCTTCACTTAGTACCCTTCCCCTAGCAACCTCTACCTGGCAATCTTCATTTAACTCAAAATAAAGGACCTCAATCCCCTGTATGGCCTGTGTTCCATAGGATGGACCAGGAATTCAGATGTTCCTTATAGATAAGGAATACATCTCTGAATTGGCCACTCCCAGATTCCTTAGCTTGGAACACTAAACATGTATTCTTCTTAGAACATAGGGTAATTCTCAGGGTACTTATTCTATTTTGTGATCTGCTTACTCTCCTACTCTCCGTAATGGTGATTTTGACCATCTCCATTCTTCCCCCAAACTCTTCCACTCCTGTATGCAACTACTTTCCCTCATACTCTTCCTTTACAGAACAATTAGAAGCCATCAACCTTTATTGCCTTGTCTTCCTATATACCAGCCCGTAAACATTTTTCCAACTTTTAAGGCTATATTTAGTAGCGTGTTTAATAAAGTTCTGTAAACTCTCTAGGGATGTGGATCTCTCCTAGGAATGAAACGGAGCAGTCCTAAACCTTTCAATCCCTGCTAATAATAATAACAATAATAAGCCTTTCAATCCCTGCTACTAGAGTGACCAACTCTAGTAGACAATGTGCTAATGTGCCTTAATTGTCTTTTGCTGATCTCAGTGGTTTTTCACATTATCCACTGATTTCAGTTGGAAGGCTTGAGAGTGGTAGTATATCCAGGGAACTCTAGGGAGAAGATAACTTTTATATCTGATAATCAAAGGCTATTTGACAAAGAGGCCCAATCCCCAACTCCCCTTTTTTTTTTGAGATGGAGTCTCACTCTGTCAATCAGGCTGGAGTGCAGTGGCATGATCTTGGCTCACTGCATCCTCTACCTTTCAGGTTCAAGTGATTCGCCTGCCTTAGCCTCCTGGGTAGCTGGGATTACTTGTGAGTGCCACCATGCCCAGCTAATTTTTGTATTTTTAGTAGCGATGGAGTTTTATCATGTTGCCCAAGCTGGTCTTGAACTCCTGACCTCAAGTGATCCCCCTGCCTCGGCCTCCCAAAGTGCTGGCATTACAGGTGTGAGCCACTATGCCTAGCCTCCAATCCACTTTCATAAATTAGAATTTCTAGCACCAACTAACATATCACAGATACAGATAAGGAATATGTGTGTGTAATGCCATTTTATGTGTGGGATTTTAACATATCCTTAATCTTTGTACTTGTCAGAGCTAAATTGGATAATTGTCAACTCTGGATGATTATAATTTCAGCATTCATGATTAGTCCAGCCCTAGCAAAAAGAATGCTTAGTTCATTCAGTCTGTTATAACAAAATACCATGAACTAGATAGCTTATGAATCAGAAATTTATTTCTCACAGTTCTGGAGGCTGCAAAGTCCAAGATCATGGCACTGGAAGATTCATTGTCTGGTGAGACTGTTTCCTCATAGATGATGCCTTCTAGCTGTGTCCTCACATGGTGGGAGAGGCAAATAAGCTCCCTTGGGCATCTTTTATATGGGACTAATCCCCTTCATGAGAGTTCTGCCCTCACAACCTAATCACCCCCTAAAGGCCTCTTAATACTATTGCATTAGAGATTAGGTTCCAACATATTAATTTTGGGGGAACACAAACATTTAGACCATAGCACGCTGAACTGACACCTTGCCACTGTGGTTCTGTGCCTAGATAACACCATTCCTTGAAGAGACTGTCTGGCTCTAACCTTAATCTAAATCATTTTCCTAGTCCATCCCAGCATTCCAGCTTGTTTTGGGTGCTAAGGGGTGATTTGCTAGGAAGGTGCCACTCATCTTCAGATGTATTTTCTCTTCATATTGGTATCAAAGAGGGCGTGTCCTCACCAAAGAGAACCATTAGCTCCCTGGGATCTCTCAGTGGTGGAGTTTAGAGATCCTCCATCCATGCTATTCTCAGGGGGTGCTCACTCTTAAACCTTAAATTTTTATTGGAGTCATCACACATCCACGACTCTGTCATTTCTTTCTCTTGGCGACATTCTCTTCCATGTTCAGTCTATATTGCAAACTCCCTCTAGCTTCTGCTATGTTGCTCCCACCCTAGCCCATGGCACCTGCAGGTAACTGGAGCTTTTGGTACTGGTAGCATGCAAAGTGCATCACATCACTCTCTATTTCCACCCCAGGCCATCCGCTTGAGGTGCCCAATAACCACCTCCTAAACTGGCTTATAATTGTGTCCTCTGAGCTGTGAAATATTTCCTATGGATCATCTTCCCCTCTGGTAGTCTGAAGTATGAAAATCATTATGAGTGGGGATCTGTGGATTTACCTAATCCCACTACTAGCAGAGTGGTCTTGTCCTGGCATCCCCCCGGGGAGGGCTCCAGGTTCAAGTGGAGAAACACATCATAGCTTGGTGTGTTACTAGCTCTAGCTTGGTGTTACTAGAGCAAGAAAGGCCACATGAAATAGATTCTATTCAACAGAGAAAAAGATCCACTCACCTTTATTCCTTAATTAATTTTGGCACCAATTTCTAACCTTCTCCAGGGAAAAACTCTTCAGTAATGGAGCCTGTTTGAATGCTAGCAGGCAATTTGCCATCACTCCATGTGCATGTAACTCCATTTTGTATCTAAAGCTTGCATAAGCTTTCAAATGAAGTACCTTTTTCTTAGAAGAGAAAACTGCCTTTGTTCTCTGAGCTGTTTTGTTTTATTGTTTTTATTACACATGTATTTGGGCCTGGGGTTTATAACTAAGATTCTGGTCTAGATAAAAGGGGCAGGAAATAAAATAATCTGTATTAGTAATGCCTTATGATGCCAGGAGCAAAACTGTTGTAGTTGTAAGTAGACTGAACAGTAATTAATTGGTGAAATGATTTTCTTCCCAAGAAGAGGGACAGAACACAATTCTGAGATGTAGGAGGGCAGAGAAGAACTTGTCTGCAGACCAAAAATATAAGGCCTGTTTCCTGACTCAGGAATTCCTGGCATTTTGAAGCATAGTTGGGCAGAGAAAACTTATTTGTAGAATAACAACAGCAACAGCAACCACCACCAGCATTTAGTGGTCCCCAAAGTGTGGTCCATGGCACACAAGCATTAGCATTATCTGAGGCCTTGTTGGAAATGCAAATTCTCAGGCTCCATCTTGGACCTGCTGAACCAGAAACTTGGGTTGGAACCTAGCAATCTGTAGTTTAGCAAACCCAACAGGTGATTCTGATGCGTACCAACATTTAAGAACCACTGGGTTAAAGCTGCCTCTTTTGTAGCAAGAATATCTGATTCGGGACACCTGGTGGAGGAGAATGTTGGGGTAAGGAAATCGAGGGTCAATTTGTATCTCATGTGGAGAAATGAGACGCAAATTCAACCCAGGTCTCCTGACCAAGGCTGAAAAGAAAGTTCTGGAACAGAGGCCCAGGTGCCTCTGCTGGTTCCCTTAGAATTCAAAGGAGGACTTCAGAGCTGAGCTGCCAAAGACTTTGTAGCCAGATTAATTAGTCTCTAGGAATTTCCTGTAAGAGTTGGAAGGGCTGCATTGGAAACTAGCAACCAATTGCCCTGGTGAAGCAGGGGGAAAAGGACGAACAGGGCTGCTCAAGTCCCACAAAAGCCCTTCTTCTCCCAGATGGACTGAAGGCTGGCTTGTCTCTGTGTATCAGGCTGTGAAAGGCCATTCCTTTACTGTGATGGGAACTAGGCTCAAGAGAGTTTCCCTTCCAGCAAGGAGCAGAGGAAAAAACAAAATGACTGCCAAATCTCTGTTAAAGCCCAGATGCATAGGCCAGCAGCCTCCTGGCTTGCCTCCCAGCTTGCTTTCCTTCCATATAGGCCTGCCTTCTTGGTGGTCAGAGGCTTTGGCTGTGATGGGTCATTCAGCCATAACTGTGGGGTGACCACTGCTGGACACAAAATCTAGGGTCTTGTGTAGACTTGAACCCTTCATTTTAATATCTCCGGGCTGGGTTAGATGCCCTCTAATGTCCTTTCCAGATTCCGACGATTTTCTGCTGCAAATGTTCTCATGGGCAAGAGCTTCAGCCCAGTGAGAAATGCAGTTGTAGTTCTAAGATTTCTCATCTGCCTTTCCCAGTAGTCCAGCAACGGCCCTCTGTCAGATGTCATGCTTTAGCTAGATCAGCTTCTCAGGGTAGGCCCAATTTTGAGATCAGTGGCTTCCTCTCTGGACCCCTTCATCCATACATGCATGTGTGCATTCAGCAAGTGCTCACTGTGTGTTGACTTCATACTGTGCTGGGATCCTCAGGCTCCAGGGCAGTAGATGAGGGACATAGGAGGAAGGGTAGTGACCTGCATCTTCTTACTTCTCCACCTTTGCTTTTGTGGTTTTTCTGTTATCTGCTTACAACTACCTACTCCTTGTCTACCTGGTGACTGCTGACTTCACCTTCATAGTTAAGTGAACTGCTGTCTCCTTTCTCTAGCTTTCTCTGACCACTCCAAGATCCCAAACAAATGAATTTCCCCGCTTTGTGTCTCCATGTAATATGTATATATTATAATATGTAATATAAAATACTGTGCACATCTCTTTCTTAAACACTTTTATGCTTTATTCTGCACATAATTTTTTCCTTACCCAGATAGGCTGTGAAATCTTTCAAGGCAGGAGTCCCATTGTATTCACCATGGTATCTTTATGCCTAGCACATGCTTAGTGTGTAGCAGAACCTCACAGATGCTGAATTGAAGTACACTGATTTAAATATTTGTTTTTTAATGCAATTTTTCAGCATAAAGCCAATTTTAAAGTCTATTTCTTCTAACTTGTCCACAGCATTCATATTTAATTAGAGCAATTTTCCTAGACGTGGACAATAAATATTAGTATAGTTGTTCAACCCAGAGAAAGGCCACAATAAATTATGAAAAATAATCCAAGAGAGTTGGAGCATCATCTTCAAAAGAAATATGTGCCTTGAGCCAATGAAAATGTACCATAAGTCATTTATGGGATAGATTGCTTCCACATATTTGGATAGTAGTTTAGACTGCAAAGTCTGTGAGAAGAGGGCATAGATAGAAGTGGTTTAATATTGACAAACTTGGTGCATGTGCATTTACAAAATCTGATTAAAGACTCTGAGGCTTCATTAATGGAGTATGTTGAACAGAAACATACACACATAGAAAAGTGAAAACCAGGAAGAGAATTTAATATTATTTATTCTCCATGACTAGAGGTTAGTGTCTCAAGCTAAAGACTGCTAACCTCTAGTTCCCTAACCAGTCCATAATTTGACTTCCTGCATGGTCACAGCACCGTTAAAAACTGTCAGTTGAGGATAAAGAACAGTCCTGTGACTGCATTAAGGTATATACATGTTGAAAAGAGTACGTGCCTCTGAAGCACTGTTAGACCGAGAAAACGTGGGAAGTCTCACAATGAATTGCTGCCTGTCACAGCCTTTGAAAATGTGAAGTGCCATACAAGCGCCCAGCAGGGCTCCACTAACATTGTTTTATTGTTCTACTAAATAATGATGGTAATATCATACTATTCTCCCACTGAGTTTAACATACCATTTGCATTTGCAGTGTAAAGTTGTTATTAAAGGGCAGGATATTTTTGCAAGTGCAAACGTCTTCTGTCTTCCCTTCCCTGTAGTGGCACAGTATTTAAGAACCTGCTGCTCAACCACCTGTTCATATTTATTAGCATGAGAACCATTTTCCTGCCATCAGCAGATTTCTTTCTTCCATTGTCATCTTGCCCAAACCTCACTTAAGATAATTGGCTTCAGAAAGAGCATAGTGTTAGGCACCAAGACCTCAGGACGTAAGTGTAGCACAGCTTTTCCTGACCTGGAAAGGATTAGCCCCCACGAGCCTGTGTACTTTCTTCCTCTTGATAATAAGATCTCTAGGTAAAGCAACTATTGGTTCTTATCTTTGGGACATGGGATATTCAATTTGTTCACTGTAACATGCATGTGGGCAACCCCTGGAACTTTCCTTCTCCGGACCATATAATCACAAGTATCCATGGAGTGAACAAAATTCTTGGGCTTACAAGTTTGTTTAAGAGCATTCTCATGAGGAAACTGGATATTTGGAACAGAAGATTTCCTGGATCCAGCTTTAATCAATTCCAATAGAGGTTTCATCTATGTGAAGGATGGTAAAAAAAGGAAATTATTTAGGTTTCATTGCCAATATGATTCTTTTGGGGTGACTAGGGGACACTGTGGAATGGTTTTGGTTTTATTATAATAAAAATAGTATAAAGCTAGAATCCAGGATAAGAGCTAAACAAAGATAGACCAGAATGTCTCCTGCTATTGCAATCTAATTCATGCATTCCTCTGCTACTGTGTTTAGCAGGAGGAAGGGAATAGAAAAGAGAGGGGAGCAGGGGAAGAAAAAAGTGGAGAGGATAAAGATTGAACAAAGTAAAAGAGGAAGAAGAGACACTTGCAGGCTGGACTGGTAGAGCCACACTTAGGGCCACACAGCAGGCTCTAAATAATGTTGAAGAGGCCAGGTGCAGTGGCTCATGCCTGTAATTCCAACACTTTGTAAAGCTGAGGCAGGAGGACTGCTTAGGCCCAGGAGTTTCAGATAGGCCTAGGCAACATAGCAAGACCCTATCTCGATAAAAAATAAAAAATTTGACAGGCATGGTGGTGTGGGCCTGTAGTCCTAGCTACTAGGAGGCTGAGACAGGAGCATTGCTTGAGCCCAGGAGGCTGAGGCTGCAGTAAGCCATGATCATGCCACTGCACTGTAACCTGGGCAACAGAGTGAAACCCTGTCTTAAAAAAAAAAAAAAAGGAAAGAAAGAAATGCTGAAGAATAGTGATGTAAATGCAACAAGAACCTTGGATCTGGTACTCTTTCTAAGCAAGAAGAAAGAGGTAGGCTAAATGAATCTGAACTAGATTTACACCTCAGCCACCTCAGCCACCTTGGGGTTTCGCAGAAAGATCCTAGTTTCTCTGAAGACTCCTAGGCCACTTGGGAGACACCCTGAAGGGAACATGAGGTTTTCAGCGATCGGGATTAAGAAACTGGATTAAAGGAGGGAAGGCAAAAGTTGTTTCTGGAAAAGGAAGCAGTGAACATACTCTGGGGTAGAGGACATAAAAGACAGGGGCTCTTGTTCAGGAGAGAGAATTGCTCATTGGAGAAGAGTTGGGGCTGGACTTGTTCAGGGACATGGAGACTTAGCATAACTTCTTTATAAGCAAACTTTAAATCTGAAAGCAACTGTTGAAAGTTCATTACTGATCAGAGGGAAATATAGGTTCTATAGAAGGAAGGAAAATCACTAAAGCTAGTTAGTAGAAATAAAATGAGTTGAAAAAAAGTTAGTAAATTAAGGGACAAAAATAATAGATCACAAAGAAAAAGGTCCTGGGTTAAAAACTTGTTTTTCTGGTGGATTTGGTTCAATTTAGTAAGAAACAAGTTATAAAGTTGCGTACTTACTTTGTCACTCCTTCTCTATCATCAGCATTGTCTGGAAGAAAGAAATAGAAGATGCTCCCTCTCCTGACATCCTGTGTAAGTGAACCTATAATTGGAGCAATCCAGGCTGGCTGTTGTTTAGACTGCACTCTCTCTGCTTGTAGTCAGCCGAAAGTTGGGCTTGTCCAAAGGCTGGTGCAGGAATAATATAGGAAATCCAGAGCAAGGCATTTTGTGGACCAAACAATATGTGTCACAAAGGTCAATGGCTAGGAGTTAGGCCTCCAGAGTGGAAGCCTAGCCCGCGCCCAACGGGACTGCTGCAGAGACAAGATCTGAAAAATGGACTGAAATTCCTAGGCCAAGTGGAGGAGATTGGTTAGGAATTTAGCTAGAACTGAACACTGTTTGGGAGAAGGGGGCAGTGTGAAAAGCGGAAAAGGAATTGGAAATGTCATGTGATAAGTAGATATTATAAGCTGGAGAGACAGCAATTGTGAGGGTAGATTAGACCAAATCAAACCATAAGAGACAGAATGAGGTGTTGGTAAGTCAAGAGTTGGTTTAGAAGGAAGAACATCAGGTACACTGAGCTCTAGATGCAATATTTCTCTTCATCTAGTAGGCCATCAGTTTTGTGTTGAAAAGGCAAAATGTTATTGTAGTGAAGATCTGGTTTTTGTAATGCCTGCCAATCCCCTTCATTTGTTTGAGATCCTTTGTTTTCCTTGGGGAACTACTTCTGAACTCAATGCTGGATATACCTGTATGGACTGTATCGGTGAGCCTTCTTGCTCATTGGTTTCCATTTGGATTTGACTAGTGAAATGTACTCTGAAGAGCCTTGGAGAAAAGTGAGATCAGAGAATTTACCCTCATACATCTCCATCCCATCTTGGCTTCTTTCCTTCCATGGCATTTGAGATTGGCTCTGTGCACCTATGCAAGACCATCACTCCTGTCAGATGGCTCACACTCTACCCTTACCCTCTCTGGGTTCTATGACCACCCACTTCCCTTGTTCTTTTAGGCTTTGGGTTGGTAACAGCTCCTGCATTGTTGCTAACCCCACATACTGCACTATTGCCATTGTTTTCTCTAAGTATACCATGCCTTTAAAAATAGTTTCTTTATTAAATTCTCCTCAAATTAGCCAGTTTGAAACCACTATCTATGTTCTGCTGGAAACTGACTGATGCACACTTTCTTATAGTTCAGTTGGAGCTCACTTTTCTTCCAGCCACAGGGGCAGGTAGGCAAATGGCTGAAACTGTACAGAACATTGCATCTCCTGGCTCCAGTAACATGATCAAGTAAGTGACTCAACCATAGTTAATAGGTCTGAATTTGGAACACTCGTGGAAATTGTTAAGATGAGAGACTTTTTCTAACTATGTTTCCCGAGAAAATAGAATGTGAGGAAAAACTGTGTTTGAGAGAAGAGTCAACAAGGAGAAAAGCAGTGGTGGAAAAGGGAGACTGAGTACTCATGATTATGTTTGAGCCCATAGGTAAGCTGGATGTGAATCTGCACCGTTGTGCTATGAGTTGATCAACTCTACCCCCTTCCTTTAAAAAATGCTTTATTCATTTTGAATTGGATTTTCTGTGATCTTTATCTGCAAGGGTCCTGACTGATAGACATGTGGGGGAAACTCCCTTCCACTGGGGCAGGAGGGCTATTGCTAGGTAGCTCTGTGGAGATGAGAGTCTACAGATGGTCTCATCATGAGGCAGAGAAGCAAGAGTAGCTACAGAAGAGTCAGAGTGGGCAATACTGGGGCCAGGGAGTGGAGCCGCTTCTCTGATAACAGCAGCAGAAACAGCCTGTGGTGACCATAGAGGAGCCGTGCTACTGGTTAGTGTTTTTGGCTGCAAATAAAATAGAAACTGTTCTAAAAATATTTTAACCAATAAGTGGCTATTTATACAACAAAAAGCCAAGAGGCAGGCAGTTCTAAAGTTAGTTAATTCAGGCCGGGTGCAGTGGCTCACGCCTGTAATCTCAGCACTTTGGGAGGCCGAACTGGGCAGATCACCTGAGGTCAGGAGCTTAAGACTAGCCTGGCCAACATGTTGAAACCCCATCTCTACTAAAAATACAAAAATTAGCCAGGCATGGTGGTATGTGCCTATAGTCCCAGCTACTCAGGAGGCTGAGGCAGGAGAATCACTTGAACTCGGGAGGCAGAGGTTGCAGTGAACCGAGCTCACACCACTGCACTCTAGTCTGGGTGAGAGTGAGACTTCATCTCAAAATAATAATAATAATAATAATAATAATAATAATAATAATAATAATAATAAAAGTTGGTTAATTCAGTTGCATGATGACATCATGAAGGAAGTATGTGGCTTTCTTATTCCATAGAATGGGAATCCGCCATCCATAGAATGGGTCTTCATTCTCAGGCTTGTCTCCAATGGCTGAAAATGGCTAGCCCACCTCCAGGTATCACATTCTTATGCAATCCCTTTCAAGTCAGGAAAGGCAGGCTCTCCTTTTTATCAGAGAGAAGAGTCCTAACAGACTGTGTCCTGTGTCTCATTGGCCCCTATGGCATGATATTGCCCATTGTCTAAAACAATCACTGGTAGGGGAGAAGACAATTTCATGATTGGCTTAGACCACGAGTAGACTAATTACAGCATCTGGGTCAAATCTAACCTGCTGCCTGTTTTTGATTTGTTTTGTGTTTAGACAGAGTCTCACTTTGTTGCTCAGGCTGAGTAGAATGCAGTGGTGTGAACATGGCTCACTGTAGCCTCAACTTCCCAGGCTCAAGTGATCCTCCCACCTCAGCCTCCTGAGTAGCTGGGAGTTCAGATACTTGCCACCGACAATTTTTTTTTTTTTTTTTTTTGCAGTAGAGATGAGGTCTTACTATGTTGCCCAGGCTGGCTTTCACTTCTGGGCTCAAGTGATCCTCTCACCTCTGCCTCCCAAAGCATTGGGATTACATGCATGAGCCACTGTGCCTGCCCAATTGCCTATGTTTGTAAATAAAGTTTTATTGGAGCACAACCACACTCAAGTGTCTACATATTGTCTACAGCTAATTTTATACTACAACAGCATAGAGTTGAATAGTTGTGACAGAGAATATCTGGACCACAAAACTGGAAATATTTCCAGAATATTTTAATATTATAATAAAATTTATTTTTAAAACAGTTTGCCAATCTTTGGCTTAGACTAATTAACAACCACCCCAGAGTCACCTTGAACACATAGTAGAGTGAACCCTATCCAATAAAAGTGGAGTCCTGATAGCAAGGACAAAGAGACAGGAGATAGTAATTATTAGGTAGACAAGCCCACCCTGAGTGGGACTGACAGTGGTGGGGTATGATCAGCCATGGATACAGCTGCTGCCACACTGGAGAAGCCCATGTATGTTTTTGTTGGAGGAGAGTTAGCTGCAGGTTCAAGGCAGTGGTCATTGTTAATACCATTCTGTGGTCAGAAGGGTGCCAGGAAGACGTCAAAGACTTATTTGTGGCTCAAAAATGCCCCTGGAATATCACAGAAAGGGGAGGAAACTGGGTTTTATCCTCTAGATTTTGCACTAAGGGGAGGGCCATTCACCAGGAGGTTGATAGGATTGGAGTTCAGGATAAGAAAAACTGAGAGAACCTTGAGGCAAATATCTCTTTAATTGTAATTGGTTTCTTTTTTTCCCATTGGCTGGTAAATTTACATTTAATTTAATTTATTTCGTCGATATTCAAAAAACTCTCAATATGTAAAATTTCCTCCTACAGTATCATGTCATTTACAAAGTACTTTAATTTTTCCTCACCTGGTTCTTTTTACTTATTTTCATTTTAGATTTGGGTTACATATGCAGGTTTTTTACAGGGGCACATTGCATGATGCTGAGGTTTGGGTTTCCATTGATCCCATCACCCAGATAGTGAACATAGTACCCAATGGGAAGTTTATCAGCCTTTGCCCCCTTCCCTCCCTCCTAGCAAAATAGTTTTCCTATAAAAGGATTTATTCATAAAATTGCTCTTAATTAATATAAATAGAAGGAAAGTTTATTTCTTTTAGATACACAAAAAACAAAAATGAAATCTATGCCCTGAGCAACATGATAACCACATGGCGTGCTAATTATTTCATTTAATCAAGCAGTCATTCAATATCTATGCATTAGACATCCATCTACTATGCATTAGACACTGTGGTGGTCACTGGGGAACCAAAGAACACAGTCCCTGCCCTCTGGATACTCACTGGCCTAGTTTGGCAAATAGAAACACTGACTCCAACCACTTGAGTCCCTTCCCTCTTCCTCTCTTACCTTTATCTGGAGGGTTCTGCACTCCTGACTTGCCCAATGGGTTTAGTTGATTCCAAAGAAAGACTATGAATAGTCCAGGCCAGGAGCAATCCCTGGTCAGTTGGAAGGAGTCTTAGGGGACCCATTCTTGTCCAGCCTAGGTCTGTCTTTCTTCAGCCAGGTGAGGATATTATTCTCAGAGCAGCAAATCCACTAGGAGAGGGGCAATAAAACCTGCCTTGACACTCTTTTCACCCTTTGATTTGATAGGAAAAGGCAAAGAAGAGAGCTGGTGGTTAAGAAAAGCCCCAAAGAGCTAAGAAACCAAAGAGCAAAAGAGCCCAGTGCACTTCACAGTGAGTATGAATGTGCAAAGGTTCTCATGGAGTCTCACATTTCATTTTTTTCAATCTCTTTACACTAGAAAGTTTTCATTCAAAAACAGTAAAGTGATTTTCATTCAGCATTTTTCAAGTATCATAAAGGGATTTTAATAAGTCACATTCAGTAGATTTTTCCATTTAACAAAATATATTCATTTGATTACTATTTTATGTTTATTTAACTGATTCTTATATTTATTTCATGTTAAAGACTAAATCTTCTCAGTCTTGAGACATGGGAGAGAAATATAAAAGACACCATGGCCTTTGTAAAATGATTATTTCTGCATTTTATACCATGAAAATTACCAGTAGAAAGTACAAATACCTTTACAGATAAAAATCTCTTCCTATTTTTCTGATGTTAGTCTATAGATTAGCAATATTTAGACTTCGCAGTGAGCTGATCCATGGATTGGATCCTAAAGGTGATGCCAGGCCTAGATCATGATTTATCCTCTCTACCCTAGCACCATGATCTAATCATAGTAGGTGTTAAAGAAATGTCTGCTGTGACATAAAATGGAGGCAGCTTCTGCATACTGCCCCTTGCTGTCACTGAGACAGCACAAAAAAGAAAAACAAAGGATATTTACCCAGAAGCTGGACGGACAGACTACAGAATAGCTAGCAGGGATATATAATAGCCACACAGAATTAGAGGACTTCTCCTGCAGCACCTATCTGTGTGTGAGTGAGCCTGGAACAGAGCAGGATGATGTAAACAAGGCGAGTGTCTGAAGGCAGAATATACCCTGGGTAAGTTAGTTTCTAAACATAGCATGTCCTTGTGTTATGTTGTGTTTCCTTTCACCTACCTTAGTGATACTGTTTTATCTCTAAATCTCTTCTTAAATCAAACTTCGCTCTTGTGTTCTTTATCCAGCCATATGTGTAAATGGCTGATATCAACTCTCAAGGTTCAAACAAAAGTCACAATTTAGGCAAAGAAAAAAACAAATAAAAAAAAAATTTAGGCAAAGAAAAAATTCCAGCAGTTGGAATTTTAAGATGCGGGCTCGAACATCCATGTCTAGAGTGGGGTTTGTGACTTCACAGTCACAAATGATATGGTTTGGCTCTGTGTCCCTGCCTGAATCTCACATAGAATTGTATCCCTAGTGTTGGAGGAGGGGCCTGATGGGAAGTGATTGGATCATGAGGTGGTTTCTAATCGTTCAGCCATCCCCATAGTGCTGTCCCATGATAGAGTTCTCACAAGACCTGGTTGTTTAAAAGAGTGTAGCACCTCCTCCTTCACTCTCTTCCTCCTGCTCCAGCCATGTAGGACTTGCCAGGTTCCCCTTACCCTTCTACCATAATTGTAAGGTTTTTTTGAAACTTGGAAATTGTAAATATCTTGGAAGTACCTAACTGGTTTTGATTTTACAGGCTCCTAGACAGAAAGGACTTGCTTTGTCTCAGATGAGACTTCGGACTGTGGACTTTTGAGTTAGAGCTGGAATGAGTTAAGATTTTGGGAGACTGTTGGGAAGGCATGATTGTCTTTTGAAATGTGAGAAAGTCATGAGATTTAGGAGGGGCCAGGGGCAGAATAATATGGTTTTGTTTGAAAACTCATATTTCATGTTGAATTGTAATCCCCACTATTGGGAAAAGGACCTGGTGGAGGGTGATTTGGTCATGGGGGTGGTGGTTCCTATTGGTTTAGCACCATCCCCCTAGGGCTTTCTTGTGATAGAGTTCTCACAAGATCTGGTTGTTTAAAAGTGTGTAGCACCTCCCCCTTTGCTCTCTTCCTCCTGCTCTAGCCACATAGGATGTACCATCTTCTTCTTCACCTTCTGCCATGACTGTAAGTCTCCTGGGGGATCATTAGCCATGCTTCCTGTATAACCTGCAGAACCATGAGCCAATTTAACCTCTTTCCTATATATAAATTACCCTCTTTCAGGTAGTTCTTTATAGCAATTTGAGAACAGACTAACATAGCCTGTTTGTTCAGATTCTTTTTGACCTCTGAGTATAGAGCAGGATACCTCTGGAGTGAGGGTCTAACAAACTACTTTCAGGTGACATTAGTCAGAAAATTCTTTTATGGCCTTCGTCAGGGAAGAAATGTGGAAGAAGGTCAAAGAGTAACCTTCCTGCTTCTGTTGTTTTCTCAGTTTCCTTCAGCTTACAATGCTCAGTAGACCAAGGTGCCATATTTTGAAGAATCATGTTCTGAGCCCTGACACTGCATTTGCTTTATATGTATTACCTTATCTAATCCTCACTCTAACCCCCGAGAGTAGATGACTTTTCCCATTTTACAGACTACAACATTGAGGCAGTCTATAAACAGAGAGACTAAGTAATTTGCTTAAAGTCACATAGCTGATAACAGGGAGCTGAAGGCAAGCAGAGCCCATACTCTTAACCATTATTCCATTCTTCCAGACATCCTTGAGGGAAATATCTATATCTATTTATTACCTATTAAATTAAAAATAGACTATTTTCAGGAGGCAGCATGTCTGGCACTTAGTTAATGCTCAACAAATACCTACTTTGCTGAGTTCCCTTTGTCTATTTTTCCATCACTCCCAACTGCATTATGATTGGCCTTTAGAACACTGTGTTTCTCATAGAATACTTTGCTTTAGAACTGAAAGAAGCCTCCGGGGAGTACACATCCAGCCACTTTCTTCAGTAAATCCAGCGAAGAGATTAGAGCTGGGCATGGTTGTGCACACCTGTAGTCCAAGCTATTTGGGAAGCTGAGGTGAGAGAATTGCTGGAGTCCAGGAACTTGAGGCTGCAATGAGCTATCATCACACCACTGCACTCCAACCTAGGTAACAGAGCAAGACCCCATCTTTTAGAGAGAGAGAGAATGAGAGAAGGGAGAGAGATGAAAGAACTTGTGGATTTTTTTTGGAAGCAGCCTCATTTCTACTGAAGAGGCACTAATCCCTATGGCAGCTCTATGATGTTTGTATGTATGTATGTTGACATCACACCCTATGATGTATGTGTGTTTCTAAACCATTAGAAACCATTAGAAACCACCCTCATGATCCAATCACCTCCCTTAAGGCCCTGCCTCCAACACTGTGGATTACAATTCAACATTAGCCAGGGACACATATCCCTGGCTACCATATCCCTGGCCAAACCGTTTCATGGACCTTGGAGAGTCCCTCTCAGTTTATTACCATTAGATCATACCTTTTTATACTCCAATCATACTTCTGCACAACTGTCCATAAGGATAGACAGTTTTTCCTGAGTCTCTGGGTTTTTATTTCTGAAGGCTCCTGTGGTACATAAAGCTTATGTAAAATAAATTTGTTATGCTTTTTTCTTGCTAATTTGTATTTTTTCCTAAGGATATATAAACCAAAAAGTATCTGAGACAGGTCTCAATTTAGAAGTTTATTTTGTGAAGGTTATAGATGATCCATGACACAGGGTCAGGAGGTCCTGAGAACATATGCCCAAGATGGTTGGGTTATGGCTTGGTTTTTATATATTTTAGGGAGAGAAAAGACATCAATCAGTACAGGTGAGGCATACATTGGTTTTGTCTGGAAAGGCAGGACAAGTGGAAGGTAGGTAGGGCCTTATAGGTTATAGGTGGATTCAAAGATTTTCTGAGTGGCAATTGGTTGAAAGAGTTAAGTTATTATCTAAAGACCTGGTATCAATAGAAAGAAGAGTCTGGGTTAAGGTCAGGGGTGTGGAGACCAAAGTTCTTATTATGTAGATGACCATCTTACAGATGTCTCCCCCGAGAGGCAATAGATGGCAAATGTTTCCTATTCATACCCTTAAAAGGTGCTAGACTCTCAGCCAATCTCTTGATTTGGCTGAAAAAGGAGCAGAAAAAGATATGCAAAGTAAAGGGAGTTAATGGAAATTTCCCCCACAAGAGACAGCATTGTAGAGCCATTTCAAACAATGTCAGATAAATATATTTTGGGGTAAAATACTTTGGTTTCTTTTATGGCACTGCTATCTGTTATGTGATACTACACTAGAGTCAGGTCGGAATTTAATATCTTATTGCCATAAAGAGTCTGTTCTGTCAGTCTTAGGATCTCTATTTTAATGTTAATGCTGGTCAGTTGTGTGCCTGCACTCCAAAGGAAAGAGAGTATGAGGCATGTCTGACCTTCCTTTTTCTGGCATGGTCTGAACTAGTTTCTCAGGTTTAGTTGGGTCCTCTGGGCTGGGCGGGGGTCCATCCAGTAAGTTGAGGGACTTCAAATTTTATTTGTGGTTTACTGGGTCTCAGCCATGAACCTAGCAATGGGGAAGGAGAAGATACTACTTTTTCTCCCTTACAGCGGGTTGACTAGGTACTTGGTGCATAAGAAGTCCTTTGTAACAATGGGCTGCTGTGATTATGAGTTAGATGTCAAAGACTTCAGTATCCAATAAAGAGAGCTAAGACAGGAGAATGTAACGTAAAAGACAGTCTAGAGCTGTGTTTTCAAACTGTTGGTCATGACCAGTTAGTGGTCAAGGAACCTGTGTAGTGGCTTGTGTCCAGATTATTATTATTATCTTTATTAGACTGAAATAGAGTAGAATAAAAAAACACCAGAATGCTTTACGCAAAGTAAGGTTGATTTTCTCTTTAACTTTTGTTCCAGTTATAAATATGAATTTATTTACGTTTGAGTGTACTGGGTCACATAAACAGTATTTTTACTTGGGTCTTTGACAAAAAATCTTGAGCTGCATGGGTCAGGGGTCGAGGTGGGGTGGAATGGGGTGCACAGCACAGCAGGTGTGCATTGAAGAAGGCAGAGCCAGCTCAGGTGTACCTACCAATAACGAAGCAGAGGGAAGTAATTATTCTCACTCTTGACTGAACACTGTAATCACCTGGGGAGCTATAAAAATAGACTGGTGTCTGGGTCCCACCACTAGAGATTCTGATTAATTGGACTGTGGTATGGCCTCAGCATCAGGATTTGTCTAAACTCCCCAGGTGATTCTAATGTGTAGCCAAAGTTGTGAGCATTGGACTAAAGTAAGGGGGCCCTTATACTCTAAAATCCTCCTATGTCAAGGCTCCAAAGTCTTATCAACAGCCTCCTGCCTGACTCAGCAATAGTATGAACATCATCCTAAACTTCTGGATCTTAATAGACTTCTTATAGGCCAATATTATCATACCCATCACTTAGTCCATTTAATTCCCCAGCTAGATGGGTTAATCTTAACCCCCAAGTGTTTTCAGGAGGCATATTTTTGCTAAAATACTCTTTACTATCCTAAGGCACAGTTTGCAGGTGGTGGCTAATTCATGCTGTTAAAGTTGGTAGCTAGTTAGACATGAGCAGGACAGGAAAGGGCTCCTCCCCCACCCCATCATGAATGCCAGACAACCGTCAGTGATGGTTAGACGGTTGATACACTGCTTCTGTAAAATAATAATTGGTTGCAGCCAGCACCAGGGAAAGGCAATCTACAAATAGATAGAGAAAACCCTGAAACTGGTGATCAGTGACTTTCTGATAAAAATCTCAGGAGTTGGGCAAGTGGGCTTGAGTTTGCACCCTAGAGGCAAAATGGCATTTAATGAGTATATGATCTTCCTCTAGAAACACTTGACTGGGTAAGAGCAGAAGGCCTCAAGTGAGCATGCACACAACTCCAGTAAACACAGTGTGCTTGCAGCCCCTCTCAAGTGCCAGCAGGCCACTGCACATGTGGACAGCTCACCCCAAGGATAGAATCAGGGGAGAAGTAATGCAAGACCCAGGAAGCATGCCAACATGTAAAACCTCAGGTCAAAGTTCAGACTGCACACTTGACTCTCAAGTTACCTGATTGGCCCTCTTCCAAGTGTACTTTACTTCCTTTCATTCCTGCTCTAAAGCTTTTTAATAAACTTTTACTCCTGCTCTAAAACTTGCCTCAGTTTCTCACTCTGCCTTATGCCCTTTTGATTGAATTTCTTCTGAGGAGGAGGCAACAATTGTTGCTGCAGACCTGTATGGATTTGCCACCATTAACAAATGAAATAAGAATCTGTACTAGATTGGGCCATGGGGATAAAATAGAGAATAGTCACTGCAGAGAAAGTGACTGGTAGAGGTAGTCTACCAGTAGAGGCCTACTTCTGCCATACCTAACCCAGTATTAACAAGAAAAATCTACCTTAAAAATAAAGTGAAATGAATACTTTGGAAAATAGAAAAGTGGTAGAGAAGTAATAAATTTTTGAGCTCATTTTAATTTTTTTTTTAAAAAAGATGACCCTCTAGCTATTCAAATAATTATAATAACAACAAAACGCAAATACACAAAATCAGACATAGTGTGGGGGAAATAGACAAATAGCCAGAGGAAATTTATTATTTCTCTCTTCTCTGTGAAAAATGAATTGAAACTCTGTATGAAAGGGACAATTTCTTGGCAAATATGAATGACCAATAATGATCCTAAAAGAGATAGCAAAATTTCAACAGAACAACTACAGATACAAATTGAAAAAATTATTAAATAATTCATTCTAAAAAAACCACCAGACCAGAAATTTTTAGTTTAAGTCAATAAAATTTTCAAAATCTTCATACTGTTTAAAGCATCCAGGAGTGCAGAGGAAAGAAGCAAAGCCTTCAAATTATTTTGCAAATACAGAGTAGAATTGATGACAAAACCTGTCAGAAATATTACAAAAGGGAACTACAAACCATGATAAAATGTTTTTTATCAGGAATTTTAAAAGAATAGGCTTAATTATGGTAAGGCAAAGGTAGTTCAATGTTAGGAAATCTAGTAATATATTTTCCCATATTTCTCAAAGGAATAAAATCATGTACTCATCTTTATTTGTGCTAAAAATAAATTTTATGAAATGTCACACACATTAATTATTTAAAAAATTGTTAATAAAGTAGGCATAGATAATTTCTTAATATGTTTGATGCATATAAAAAAGCAGCATCATAGTTAATGGTAAGACTTAAGAATTCCTGTTACATTCGGGAATAGGAAGAGGATGCTAACAAACTACTCTTAACTCTGTCTTACATAAGTATTAATCAATGAAAAGATGAGGAAAAAAAAAGAGTAAAATAACAATTAGTTGTAGAAAATTTGATTCTATGTTTAAAAATTCCGTGATAATGAGTGGATATGTCATTAGAGAAAAATAGAAAAATTCAATCAAGTATTACAAATGTAGTGAAAAAATAGCTTCCTATATAGAAACAGCTACCAGTTACAAATATAATCTTAAAAATTATTTACAATAACAATAAACAAACTATTCAGGAAATAATCTAACAAGGAAGGTATAGGATCTATGTGAAAAGGCAAAACTCTACTGATGAACATAAGGGAGATAATCAAATAAAAGGAAATACCATGCCTTAAGCCTCAATTTTATCAAGTTTAAACTTCCTGAATAAATCTATAATTTCCCAATAAAAGTAACAACTCAATTTTAGCTTTGTGTGGGGAAAGGTCTGGTGAGAGTCTCTAAACAAGCTGATTCTTAAGTTTATACGAAAAAAAAAAATTCTGGAATAGCCAGGAAGTTTTTGAAAACAAAGAAGGAAACTAGCCTTACTATATATTATAAATAATACATGAGTTCAAAAAAATTAAAACACTTTGGTATTGACTATGAACAAACAGAGCAGTAGAACAAAGAAATAGAGAACAGTTATGGTGGTTCACACCCGTAATCCCAGCACTTTGGGAGGCAGATGCAGGAGGATCACTTGAGCCCAGGAGTTCAAGACCAGCCTGGGCAGCATAGTGAGACCCCATATATGTTAGTCCATTTTCACGCTGCTATTAAAGACATATCCAAGACAGGGTGATTTATAAAGAAAAAGATGTTTAATGGACTCACACTTTCATGTGTCTGGGGAGGCCTTACAATCATGGCAGAAGGTGAAAGGCCCGTCTTACATGGTGGCAGACAAAAAAGAGCAAGCTAGGAGAAAAGGGAAACCCCTTATAAAATCATGAGATCTCGTGAGACTTATTCACTACCACAAGACCAGTATGTGGGAAACTGCCCCCATGATTCAGTTGTTTCCCACTGGGTCCCTCCCACAACATGTGGGAAGTATGGGAGCTATAATTCAAGACAAGATTCGGGTGGAGACACAGCCAAACCGTATCACTGTCTCTACAAATAAAAGTAATAAAAAATAGTAGCTGGACGTGGTGGCACATTCCTGTGGACCCAGGTGCTCTGAAGCCTGAGGTAGGAGAATTGCTTGAGTCCAGGAGGTCAAGGCTGTGTTGAGCCATGATGGCACCACCGCACTCCAGCCTGGGAGATAGAGCAAGACCCTGACACAAAAAATAAATAAATAAATAAATAAATAAATAAATAAATAAATAAATAATAATAATTTCACATATGATAAAGGAAGTGGAGAAAACACTGGGACAATTGGTAAGCCAACCAGAAAAAAGGTTTTGGGATTCCTATATCTCTTACCTTACACCAAAGTAAATTCTACATGTGCCAAAAATTTGGATATAATAAATAGAACTATAAATTTAATTGAAGAAAACATAAGAGAAATACCTTGATGATTTCATTACAGGGAAAATGACTCTAAGCTTGGGTGTGAAAGCAAAACCCTAACAAACCCCCCAAACGTTAACATGTTACATACAAAGTTTTTTTTTCTGTATAGCAAAAATGTCATATACAAAAGTACCAGCAACAGTTTTCTCCAAAGCATTTGCTACTGTAATTGCCACCACTGCTTGAGTCAGCCTAGTCTTTTAGTACTTTGGGGCTCTATGACTGCCTATCCATCAGTATGGCCCAGATCCTGAGGAATCAGTCACAAGGGTCTTCTAATTACCTTAATGCCTTAATTGCTTGTTTCCTTCATATGTAAAGGTGTGAGTCTTAGTAAGTAGCATCATAACCTTAAAGGTTTTCAATGCAGAAAGTGGCATATAGACTTTGAGGTGCATTAAAATAATAATTTATTACGTCCTTTTCCTGTATCTGGGAACCTCCAAGTGACGATCAATAAATAAATTTTACATTGGCCCTCTCCTATCTTCTCAGGAAACTAGAAGGAGCTCACAGAGAGTGACACACAGTCCACTCTAAGCCTTTATTCTAATGGCAAGCGTGGCCCTCAGGTTTGTTCTTTCCAACTCAAGGAAATGAAATGTTCAAACAAACAAACAAACAAACAAAAAACACTTGACAAGGAATATGTACAGAATTTCCCACAGTGGACGGATTGGTTGAGGCCAGGAGTTTGAGTCTAGCTTGGGCAACAAAGCAAGACCCCCATCTCTACAATTTTCTTTCTTTCTTTTTTTTTTTTAATGAGCTGGATGTTGCAGCACACGCCTATAGTCCTAGCTATTTGGAAGGCTGAGTTAGGAAGATCACTTGAGCCCAGGAGTCCAAGGCTGCAGTGAGAGCTACGATTGTGTCACTGCACTCCAGCCTGGGTAACAGAGCAAGACTGTCTCTAAAAAAACTTTTAAAAAAGGAAATTCTAGGTCATGTGCAGTGGCTTATGTCTGCAATCCCAGTGCTTTGGAAGGCTTAAGTGAGGAAATTACTTGAGCCCAGGAACTTGAGACCAGCCTGTGCAACATGGCAAAACCCTGTCTCTACCAAAATAAATAAATAAATAAATAAATAAATAAATAAATAAATAAAATAACAACAACAACAAAAAAAAAAAAAAAAAAACAAGAAATTAGCTGGGTGTGGTGGTACCTGCTTATAGCTCCAGCTACCTAGGAGGCTGAAATGGGAGTATCACCTGAGCCTGTGAGGTGAGGGTACGGTAAGCCATGATTGTGCCACTGCACTCCAGCCTCAGCGACAGTGTGAGACCCTGTCTCAAAAAAAAAACAAAAATTCCTACAAACTGTATTAGAAAAATGGACAAAAACCAAAAAATATAAGCAGACAATGCACATAAAAAGAAATAGAGAATAAACGACTTTTAAACATAGGAATCTCAATTTTGTTCATTGTAAGTGAAATGTAAATTAAGAATATAAGCATCAGTTTTCACCTATCAGATTATCAAAGATCAAATATTTTGAAATTATTTGGTGTTGGCAAGGTTGGAGAAAAATGAGTACTCATGTAGAGTTGATGGGACTATAAATTGGTATAATCTCAGTGGAGAGCATTTTGAGATTATTTTTCAAAATTAAAAATGCCCAAATCCTTTGATCTAGCAATCCTACTTTTAGAAACTCATCAGTAGATATATTTTACCTGCACATATAATTTATTTCATTATTAAAATTGCAAGAGATTAGAAACCTAATTGTGTAGCACATAGAATTTATTTCATTATCAAAATTGCAAGAGATTAGAAACCTAATTTTCTATCAATATGGGACTGTTCATATAAATTACTATTATCCATACAATGGAATAACAGTACATTTTATGTTAAAAAAAAAAAGAGACAGAGCTGCATGTAATAATATGGCACTATCTTCAAGGTATAATAAGTGATAAAGTAAGGTTTGGAACAGCATATAGCATATTGCAGTCTGTGGTGAAAACAACAAAAGCAATGATATGAAAATATGTGTTGAATATCTCTAGCAGGATATACAAGAAACTGGTTGCTGTGTTTGTTTGGGAGGAAGGAAACCGGAGTGTGGGAGGTCAGGAGTATAAGAATAGAAGGGGAGCTGGTTTTTCTTAATCTACCACATGCCCTTTAAAATTGTGTGGATTTTTTCTTTTCTTCTTTTTTTTTTTTTTTTGCTGTGCTTTTTCCCTATTAAAAGTAAAACCATTCAAATTAATCTGGTGATTTAAAAAAGAAAAATAAATGTTAACAGCAAACAAGGTAGCATACTGTGCTTCTTGTTACTTTACTGTGGTTCCTGTGAACCTGGGAGAATGTGGCAGGACTACAGGAAAGAGAGCCCATTTCAGCAGAGGAACATGCTGGATCCAGATGTGGCTTCACAAAAAACAAAGAGCAAGAGTGGAAATACAGACTCTTCCAAGCGTTTGGAAGAGGCACCGATGCATTTGTTTGCCTGGTCTAGCCCTTGAGTCATCCAATATGTGAATGGGGCACACTCATGTTCCAGAGGTTTTGTGGTCTTGGGGTCACGGTAGGGCAGGGGACTTCAGGAGAGAACACTGGTAGCTGTTGACAGCATTATGGCCCACACCAAGCCTCCTGATGGCTACTTCACTTCCATGAATATTTAGTTCTTTTCCATCTACAATGTTTAGAACCCCTTCCTCTGGCCCACAGAGGGCTGATGCCAGCCCACCACCCTGTCTTGCAAAATCAATGCCCCTGGGCATAAGGGGCTGGCAGTGGAAACCAGGTGAAGCTCTGCCAGCCTCCTGCCATCATGGCCAAGTGGCACAGAGTGCCTCTCCTCAGGCAGAGCAGTTACTATTGTCTACAGAAGACAGCACAATGTACTACTCAGGTCTGCGTGGGTACCACCTCGGTCCTTTGCAGATGAAGAGAATGGGAAGCTGTCTGAGGTCTCACCGAGAGACCAGGCTGAGTCCAGCTGCAGTGCTGACTCTGGCACTGTCGAGCTCTTGGTGCTCACCCCACACAGCTCGCCTCTTTGTATGATCTCTAATGAAATAAACGCATCTGTTTCCTCTTTATGGTTTCTAAATTTTTAGCCCATAGGAAAGCCTAATTAGCCAATGGAGTTTATGTACTAATTAAAGTGGAAATGAGGCCCTTGGAGCTCAGGTAGAGTGTCACCACCACATTCTAGGAGGGAAGGAGCACAGCACTGGGAGTCCAGAACCCAGAGGCCTGACTTGCTCATGAATTGATTATGTGACATGCATCACAACTTTTCTGGACCTCAGTATCAAGGTTTAAAAAAAGAATAGGCATGTGTATTTAATCAAATGTTGTAAATTGGGAGTTCACAGATGTGTTTTAGTTAATCTGCTTTAAATTAGCTTTAATTAGTAGTCAGAATTGAGAGCTGTCTTTGAGAAAGCACACGATCTGACATCAGAGGGCCAGCCTCTCCTGTGTCTCCAATCTGCTGCAGCTGCAGACGCTGCTGCCCTGTCTCTCAGAGCCTGGCCCCACTCCACACCCACCCCTGCACCCATTCCCTCCACCACCACAGTGGTATCTCTGGCCTGAATATTTACCTGATCTGCTGACCTTGCAGGCATTTAGTTGCAGCCCTTAGTCATTCTGTAAGGTTCCTTTTACTTTTAGAACGTAATGATTCTAAAATTTGGTCCAGCTGCCAGTCTAGAAAATTTATTTCTTTTCCATAATACTTTAAATCGGGAGCATTTTGAGCTAATGTGGGTGTAGCAAGCCCTGACCCAATGCTTTTCTTTATTTTTCCATTTGCTCAAAGCAGATTATCCTTGGTTACCATGGTGATTACCATCCCTTAATGATACGCTGCTATTGCACAGGGAATATAATTTTCTTTTGGTGCAGTGGAGGCAGTGGGGGAACAGTAGTAGGTATAAAAGCTTTCTCGCCTGCTCTATCCCTCAGGTGTTTCTCAGTCACCACAAAGGACAAGTCAGGCTGTCTCTCTAGACAAGCCAACATGAGAACTGCTGTCAGGATTTAAATATCTTCCCTGGGTCTCAGTGCACATGTGGGAACCCAGATAAAGGCTATTTTCAACCTCTGCAAAGCATTCTGCATCAAGTCTCATGGGGCTTAATTAAAATAATCAGTTTGCACAGTCAAAGCTTTCGTCTCTAACTTTTCACACAAAATGAGCATCCCTTGTGCAAAGAGGCCTGCTCACACATCTTCAGAATGAGTGACACCTTTCACTGCATGCTTTTCCTCCTGGTTGGGATCCCACGGTCTGCACCTGGCCCTTTCTGACTGAACTGTGGTCAGTGGAAGGCAATCCATTACCTGTAGCCCTGGCCGGATCTTGTAGGCCTCACTTCGGGGGTGTGTGAAATCTGACCATGTCCAGGGAGATGGGAGAACATGTGTTCTCCCTAATTCACAAAACCCTCCAGCATCAAGGGGCTTAGCCCTGGAATCTCACTTTGTGAGGCAGATTGGATCTGCTCAAGGCACCCAGCTCCAAAGGGCTCTGAAGTCCCTCATTTTGGAGATCCAGTTTTACATCAAGGCTGAATAGAAAACCAGGTGAATAGATGCAATTGAACTTTAGGAGATGAGTTGATGCAAGAGTCACCTCTACAGGACTTTCCCCTCTCTTTCCTTCTTTCCTGCCACTTCAAATTCCCATACAGTTAAAATTTGGTTAAAATAAGTAACTGAAAAGATAGGTGAGAAAGCTAGTGGAATCTAGGTGATAGGCATCCAGAGCTGTGCATTGTAAAGTTATTTCGCCTTCTCTACACATTTGAAATTTTCATAAATGTTAGAAAATTGACTAAAGCAGAGTTCATACGTGAGAGACCCACGAACCATGTAAAGCCCACAGACACAATTTACTTGGCCACTCAGGGATATTTTCTATTAAAATGTCATTTGCAGACATTTAAAAAAGAAGAGATCACACATAAAAATCTGGACTTCAGTTTCTGTAGACAAATCAGGAGATCTTATAGCATTGGCCCCACATTCTTGCGTGGAAACAGTTGACTGGAGCTGGGTGGCAGCTGTTCCCTTTCGAGAGAGCACATCCTCTCCTCTTGGATGCAGACCCCACAGGATGTACATTCTTCACTTACGTTACTTGTATGGGCCAGTTTCTCAGGTAATGACATTAATCCAGAGCAACCTCAAAAAGGGGAAAACGTCATAAAAAAGCAGCTTAGAGCTCTTTGAGCACTTGCGTGCCCACATGCAGTTATGCGGGAAAACGCAGTCCTGCACTTTGGTTTTGTGTAGTCAGGTGGCAAGGCCTTCTCTTCCCTTCTACTCCAGCCTCCTGAGATGCTGCTCAGTGCCTCACCACAAGGCTAAGTAAGCAGAGCAGCTCATAAACTACTCTGGGTATGACCGCGTGGACAGGAAAGTCTTGCTTGAGACTACCTGAGCCAGGCTTCATTTACTACAGAATGCTTGCCCTCTGACTAAAATGCCTTAGTGCAAGAGATAGACCAAGTCTCTTGTCAAATTGTCACCATCATTGTTTATCATAAAGCTTCATTGTTTGGTGCCAGGCAAAAAAGAGAACCACACAGAACTCAGGTGTCCTGGAGCCTAAATTTGATCTGTGCATATCGCAACAGGAAATTCGACCTCTTTTGTTTTTCCTTTCTGGCCTAAAGGAGGTTTGTGGGTTGAAATACCTTCTCAAAGGAAAATGGGTACTGGCCACAGGGTTCAGTGTTTCCAAAATGTTGCCTCTGCCTTTTCCTTGCAGGGATCCACACTCTAAAGGATGCTGGGCCTCTGAGCTCTGTTCTGGGCTGAGAGGTCCTAGGGTAGGAGCCATGTCTACCAAATTTGCTATCTTAATAGTTGGAGCAGTGTGAGTGCTGTCAGGAGCAGAATACATCCTCGGTGATAACAGCAAAGGTGAACTTGAGTCCCTTTGCCCTTTGAACTCTTCCTCCACTGCTTTCTATCGAGCTTAGAATACAATTCATCTCCTTCCTTGGCCAACCAGTCCTTACGTGGTCTGAACCCCGATGGTCTTCCAGTCTCATTTTATCCCACCTTTCCCTCCCTTCACCATGCTCTGGCTACACTGGCTTCTTTCTATTCTGAAACATCCAAAGCTTGTCCCTACCCAGTGCTGCTGCACTTGCTGTTCCCTCTGCCTGGACCACTCTTCCCCCAGGCCTTGGTCTGGCTGGCTCCTTCTCATCCGGGCTTCAGGTCATGCGCTAGCTTTTCTAAGGCCTTTCCTGACACTGTTCTCTTCCCCTCATGCCCAATTTCTATTACATTATGATGTTATTTTTCATTGAGATTATTACCTAAAATTATTTTCATTTACTTGGTTAGTATCTGTCTCCTCTACTTCAGTGCAGGCTCCACAAAAGCAAAGACCTTGTCTCTTGTTCACCAGAGAATCCCCACTGCCTGAAATATATGTGTAATCAATGAGTGTCCACACCCAGAGCGGGAGGGAATTCTAACAGTTGTGAGGCTGCTGGTGTTCCTTCCAGTGAACGCTGTGAAAAAGTCAAGTCTATATACATTTAATGCTCCCCTAATTTGGATCTGCTTTTAAGAATGGCCTTTGGCCATTTGTTTTATCTGGATGCCAATATTAAAACAAAACTGGTAAAGAAGAAGGCTGAGGTGTGATGGTTCGATATATCTCCTTAAATATTTTGGTTTTGTAAAATGGCTTTGATTGGTGACACAAAAGGCAAGGTTGCCACCTAGTGTTTAGTTGTGTAGATCTGCGTCACTAACAATACCTTTTAAAAAACTGTGTGTCTGTAGAAAGCCACACTTCCACAGCCTCCTGTAGTATAGACCAGAATTTACCAAGGAAGCACAATTCACCACAAAGTATCTCTTAAGAGACTCCAAATGGATACTTTCCATTCTCATGGGCTTTTGCCAAAAGTTGAGCTACTGTCTTTGTTAGCTGCTAAAGAAATCTGAAACAATCAAGAGAGCTGTCTAGCTGAGTTTCACCAGATAGCACATTCTCCAGACTGTTTTCTTAAATGTCACCTTCCTTTCCCAGGCAAAGTAAGCTGATTATAAAATAAGTAAAACCAATGTTAAAGAAAATAGCAACCCACCTTCTCAACTGTTTTCCTCCTGGCCACATAGGAATTTATCCTGAAAGTTCAGGAACACATAAACCATTCAGAATCTTAAGTGGATACAACCAAGCACAAGATTTCCCTGCAATGAAAAATCTTGGCCGCTTTAGGTGAGTATTTTTCATTCCCGAGCCATGCTGAAGACTGGTGAGACAAAGGAAAGTGGTAAAAAGTGGCTGAATGAGGGTGGCACCAAGAGAAACCATTTAATAAAGAGCTTGGGTTATTGGCTCCTACAATATCACTCTAAGAAACTAGGTTATTAGAAATGATGGAAACTGGGTGGTAAGGTGAGCTGGTGGCTGGGAATAACCATGGCAACAAAACTATCCATTTTCTTATTTCGCTTTCCTTGAGACTAGAAATAGATCAAGTGTAGGTCACTGCAAACAAGTCCAGTGATGGTTTACCTCTCCTGCAACAGCTTTTGCTGGCTTGTTTTGTGGGCATGTGAAGAAATGCTATCCTACTTTTGAAAAAAATGTCATATATCTTTTGTCCCAACTACCTAGTTTGTGTCCTGTATATTGTGTGAATATAGTGTTCTATTTTTACTTTAAAATATGTTTTTTAAGAGTAAATAAGAAATAGTTGTGGAATTACAAAGCCAGAAGTAGAGTGCTTTTTGGAGACCACCTACTCAATGCAGGATTTTTTTTTTTTTTTTTTTTTTTTTTTTTGTCATCCTGAGAGATGGGCTCTATTTTAATCTCTTCAGTGACAAGGAGCTCACTACTTCATGATATAACAATTGCATTATTAAATTGTTGGAAAGTTCTTTATTATTTTTATTTATTCACACAGCTGGTATTTATTTAGCACCTATTCTATACCAGACACTGTGCTGGGCACTTTGGATCTAATGGTTAACAATATGAACTCTGAACATGAAGTCCCTGAACATAAAGAAGTTTTAGTCTTCTCCTTGTAACTTTCAGGTGAATATGTGCAATTGAAACTAATGAACAGTCTTTTCATGGTACTGCTACTGTTTCAGCAACAATAGTTTTAGTCTTTTGTCTCTCTGATCAAGAGTCACATTTTAAGGAGAGATTATCTGATTGGCTTGAGTCCCATGCCCAGCCCTTGGCTGGAGGTGGCAGCAGCACTTCTTGATGTCCCCCCAGAATGTATCCAATGTATCCAACCAGAGATCAGGCAGTTTTTGCTAAAAGTACACACAGGGTCATCCTAGATTTTTCCTGGGGTTTAATGTCAAGACTAAATATTTATATATCTATTTTCTAAAGGCAAAAGTATTTATCTCAGTGTTCCAGAAACTCCCCATGTTTTCTTGGAGATTACTACAGTATATCCAATCATGTCTGCAGGATACTTGAGTGTTTTGGAAGATAATTCACTTGGACCTTGTGTCGTATATTCTCTTAAAGTTGCCAGGTGCACTCGCTCTTGCATTTACATGACCTACCTTGCTTCCACCCAGTCTAATTTGAATACCAATATCATTGCTAGAAGAGGCCAGAGAGCAATAGAAAAGATCTGCCTTCACCTTGCACAACTGTGCAGTGTTTAAAAGAACAAGGACTTTGCAACGAGAAAGAGCCGGGTTTAAGCCCTAGTCCTGTGTTGTACTGGTTGTGTGGCCTTGGTCCAATTACTCATCTGTACTATGTCTCTGTTTTTCTCATCTGAAAAATGGATATAATCTCATAGGTTTATGGAAGATCAACTGTATAGTCAAGGGACACAAATCACACTGATTATTTGAACAGGGAGATTTCATATAAAGATTTGTTAATCAAGTATTCAAGAAATGAAAAGGCAAAAAGGAAACACGGAGAAAGCAGCAATCATAGAAGCAGTTACTGCTCCAGAACTGGGAGGATACATGAAACACTTTGGAATTGTTAAAGTTTAGAAGCTTGAAGGAGGGGGTGCCCCGCAAAGCTGAAACTGAAACCTCTGAGACCGGGTTGAGGGTCATTGCATTGTACTATTGCCTCAGGATCTTGAAGGTGGCCCCCAGTAGGGAACAGGTAGGACCCTGACCTTCAAGGAAAGGTGCTAACTGGTTGATACTGGGGTCTCTAGGTGGTGTGATGATGCTGATTCTAAGGGGAGTGATGATGCTAGTTCATCATGCCCCAGTATTTAGGGGTAATGCAAATATCAATTCCTGAATAAATGTTGGAATGAATTCCTAAGTGTCTGAGACCTCAGTGGTTCTCTCTTGTTTTAATTGCTGGAATTGTCCATTAACTTTATTACTCATGGAAGTACTAAGGTACATCCCAGAGAATCCCTAGCATCTGAGACATGGTCCTCCCTACTTTTGTTTTGCAGTAGCAACTGTTAACTTAAAAGTCACAAAATGTATAAATTTAGAAAGGGAGAGGAGACTATTTCATCTAAAGTGTTACAGCCTATAAGATGGCCATCCTTCAGGCTGGGAAGTGCAGCCTCTGGCTGAAGCCCAGAAACAGGCACTTGGAAGGAGGAGGGGTTGGGGTATAAGTTTTGTACTGAACAGGTTGACTGAACATACATATTCAACAGGTTACAGGAGGAGCTATGAATATTCATGAAGGTGGTCCTGATGCATACGTCTTGAACAAACGTGCATGTAACATACAACCCATGTTCACTTTGGGGTGGAGATGTAACATTTAAATGTATTATAATGAGGCCCTATACTTCAAAAGATCTTTTCAAGACATGAAGGGATGTAAGTGCATAATCTTTGTAAACTGGCCAGAACCAGTCCAGGGTTGGTTTTCTTCTCTGGGGAAAGTTATTGAAGTCAGTCTCTTGTCCAATGCTAACTGTAGTTACGGCTGGTGGAACAGTCCAGTGAGTCAGCATCTGTGAGCTGGATGAGTTGTGACTGTTTTAACCGTGTTTATCTTGAGGCCAGTTCTTGTTTAGTTGCTAAAGAAAAAGAAAAATTTTGTGGCAGTTAGAACATAGATTTTTCTTCAAGTTAGGGGTGTGTGACTTAACTCTTGTCTGACATGGCCTTAGGTCCTGTTTATATGTTGGTATCTTATTGTCACCAAGAGTCTGTTCTGTCAAACTTATGATCTTTATTTTAACATTTAGGCTGGTCATTTGTTCTGTCTAAGCCATAAAAGAGAGGAGGTCTAGTGGGGTAGTCTGACCTGCTGTCCCATCATGGTCAGGAACTCAGTTTTAAGCTTTTTCTGGGGTTCTCTCAGCTACAAGGGAGTCTGTTCTCAGTTGAAAGGCCAGGGTTGGCAGGGGCGGGGTAGGATTTTATTTTTAGTTTACACGACACAGTTTGTTCTTGGTATTCAGGATCAATCATCCCAGCCAGTAGAGTAATCCTCCTCTTTGCCTGTGGGTTCAGGAGCATAAGTACCCCCAAATGACCACATGACAGTCTACTTTTCCAATTCAGTGGAATCATTGCTGTGTTCCTGAAAGGAAGCATTCTTTCCTTTAGAATAAGTGCTTCAAACCAGTGCAGATTGTCATTGCAGGAACAGGGGGCATAAATTCTATAAGAAGCTTATCAAGTGTATTCGTGTGAGGAACAAATCCGCCATCCGTCCTTGATTCCTGGACCCATGTATTCTGACTGTGGATGAGAAAGCACCAAATACTGGTCCCTAATTCTAACATACACTGTGTCCTATAAGACAGAACCCAGTCCTTTGAGGATATTGTCTTTTAACCGGCACTGTAACCTACTTTTCAATGAATCAGTCCACCATTTTTTCAGGCCAGCTGCTTCTGGGTGACAGAAACATGGTCAGACAGACAGGCATCTGGCATATAGTGCCTTCCATACAACCTGGTCCAAAGTGTATCAGTGCCATTGACAGACCAGGCATTCTTCCAAATCAGGGGCATGCACTATGTCCTCAGGCAACTGAAGGAGACCAGCTCAGCCAGACATCCAGCAGGTACTCTCAATCTCCAGCCCCATCTGGGTGTTCTTTGTGCTTCTTGCTTTTTTCTTTTTTTTTTTTTTCTGGAAATGGTCCTCTCATGGGTACTCTCCTCCTGGGCATGTCATCACTGGTGTCAAAGGCTTTTCAGCCCAGAAAGCTCCTCTGCTGGAACCTGGGAGACTTCCAAGCCACAGAGAGACTTCTTCCTGCTGAACAGCATGGGCAATGGCTTTCCAGACCCCTCCAGACTTCATGACAGCTGCATCATAATTGGCATAATTCCCCATGGTCACTCAGCCACAGTAGGAATTGTGGGCCTCGAAAACGAGTCACTTCTTTCTCTTGGGCACAGCGACTATATCAGGGCAGGGCTAGTCTAGTATGCCTGGACCCCAGGCCATGTTTCAGGTCAGCTATGCCCAGCTCTACCACCATTGCCTACACCCTTCTTTAACACTTAATGCAATATCGTTAACATGAATTAAATGGAACCTTATTTTGGTCATTTCCACTAAAGCCATACTTGGTGAAAGTAATTCCAGTATGTAATTATTACTGGAACACCAGTATTAATAATGAACCCTGTAACCCTAAGGTTTCATTGTCCCCAAACTGTTGTTAAATGGGTTCTTAGAAGGGAATAAATAAGCAAGTTTCTGGATAAGCTCAAATTCTAGAGATTATTGACTTATAAGTCTGTATGTATGCAAGTACACAAATATTTTTAAATTTAATGAGAACAATAATGTTTGTATGTTGCAAATTTTGGATAAGTTTTCTCAATGCATTTTAGGTCTTTTAATTATTATATAAACGAGTTTTGAATCTGAAGCTAATTTTTTTGGCATTTAATCAGAAAAAAACCTTCACAAATACTAAGATAACATTTCTTTTCTTTGATTCTTTGTGCTGTAGAATTGCAGCAGGGCTGACAGGGAGCCAGAAGCCAGTTCCATCTGTGCTTCTAACACTACCTAATATGTGGTGTGTGACCCTGGGCTTTGCTCCTCTGGGTCTCAGTTTCCTCATCTGTAAAATGAAATGAGTAAATGAGATGATTTCCAGGTTGTTTTTACTTTAAGAGAATGATATGAAATGATACCTATCTTATGATTTTTTATAATGTGATTAATAAAAGGATGAGGTAGGGACTGAATTAGCTGAAGATGACCATAACTTTCACATATGAATTCAAACTCTTCTCAGCCTAAATTCTCAAGATAAAGCAATTATCAATTCCTACAAAATAAATATGGAATATCTGATCTTAGTATAGCTTGTCTTTATTTCTCCAGAGAATTGGCAAAAGCTTTCTCCAATATTTATTGGTGGCAGAGAAATTCAGTCTAGGTGCTGGCAGCCGGAAGCGTGTGGCTGGTCACTATGAAATCCACACAGCCTACTCAGATTACTTTGAAGGGCTTTACAATGGATTTTATTTTATTCTCTACCTTGTCATGGCTAGATCAGAATGCCTCTTTGAATACTAAATGGTGACTTCCTGCTCTCAACACTGTCTAACTTGAAACACAAATAAGCAGATGCAGCTAGAGACAGGAAAAGAGGGAAAAGAAAAAAAAAGCTGTTGGATGAAAGGTATCCTTTTAGTTTTATGCGTGTGTTGGGATCTGGCCCAACACTCGTCTTAAGTTCTGGGATACATGTGCAGAACGTGCAGGTTTGTTACATAGGTATACATGTGCCGTGGTGGTTTGCTGCACCCATCAACCCATCATCTACATTAGGTATTTCTTCTAATGCTACCCCTCCCCTTATCCCCCGCCCCACAACAAGCCCGGTACACTTGGAAATGCTTCCACATCGGGAAGTAGAGATGCAAATGAGAAAAGTGAAACTCATCCATTTCTTGCCTTGAGCTACTTGTTCATGTACAGTGCATGGATCCAGGGAAAGCAGACACACAGAGTAAAGCAAGAGGCAGAAGAAGTAACTTGACTAAATTCTGCTTATGAGTTTACATTGGTAACGAGGACAGTGTCTGAGAGACTGCTCTCTGGAGGACCAGAGGCTGGCCAAGGGGATTGAGTGGGGAATGGATCTTGAGCCCCTGCGCATGAATGAAGAATCCAAAGGTGGTTGTCAAGCCAGTGCAAGAGGATCACTTGAGACCAGGAGTTCAAGACCAGCCTGGGCAACATAGTGAGACCTTGTCTTTCCAAAAAAAAAAAAAAAAAAAAAAATTAGCTCTACATGACAGCACGCACCTGTAGTCCCAGCCACTTGGGAGGCTGAGGACAGAGGAAAGCTTGAGCCCAAGATGTCAAGCCTGTAGTGAGCTGTGATAGCATCGCTGCAGCAAGGAAGATGGTGCTAATCTATTCAGGCAAAATCTATCCATATGATCCAATCACCTCCCACCAGACTCTACGTCCAACACTGTGGATTATATTTCTTTCTTTTTTGTGTGTGAGTTTGATTTTTTTTTAATACTTTAAGTTCTGGGATACATGTGCAGAACGTGCAGGTTTGTTACATAGGTATACGTGTGCCATAGTGGTTTGCTGCGCCCATCAACCTGTCATCTACATTAGGTGTTTCTCCTAATGCTATCCCTCCCCTTACACCCCCCAACAAACCCCATTTTGTGATGTTCCCTTCCCTGTGTCCACGTGTTCTCATTGTTCAACTCCCACTTGTAAGTGAGAACACAGAGTGTTTAGTTTTCTGTTCCTGTGTTAGTTTGCTGAGAATGATAGTTTCTAGCTTTATCCATGTCCCTGCAAAGGACATGAACTCATTCTTTTTTATGGCTGCATAGTATTCCACGGTGTATATGTGCCACATTTTCTTTATCCAGTCTATCATTGATGGGCATTTGGGTTGGTTCCAACTCTTTGCTATTGTAAATAGTGCTGCAATAAATATATGTGTACATGTGTCTTTAGGGTAGAATGATTTAGAATTCTTTAGGTATGTACCCAGTCATGGGATTGCTGGGTCAAATGGTATTTCTGGTTCTAGATCCTTGAGGAATCACCACACTGTCTTCCACAATGGTTGAACTAATTTATACTCCCACAAGCAGTGTAAAAGCATTCCTATTTCTCCACATCTTCTCCAGCATCTATTGTTTCCTGACTTTTTAATGATCACCATTCTAACTGGTGTGAGATGGTGTTTCATTGTGGTTTTGATTTTCCAGTGTCATCCACCAGTGATGATGAGCTGTTTTTCATATGTCTGTTGGCTACATAAATGCCTTCTTTCGACAAGTGTCTGTTCATATCCCTTGCCCACTTTTTGATGGGGTTTTTTGTTTTCTTTTTGAAACTTTATTTAAGTTCCTTGTAGAGTCTGGATATTAACACTTTGTGAAATGGATAGATTGCCAAAATTTTCTCCCATTCTGTAGGCTGCCTGTTCACTCTGATGATAGTTTCTTTTGCTCTGCAGAAACTCTTTAGTTTAATTAGATCCCATTTGTCAATTTTGGCTTTTGTTGCAATTGCTTTTGGTGTTTCAGACATGAAATATTTGCCTGTGCTTATGTCCTGAGTGATATTGCCTAGGTTTTCTTCTAGGGTTTTTTATGGTTTTAGGTCTTACGTTTAAGTCTTTAATCCATCTTGAGTTAATTTTTGTATATAGTGTAAGGAAGGGGTCCAGATTCAGTTTTCTGCATATGGCTAGCTAGTTTTCCCAGCACCATTTATTAAATAGGGAATCCTTTCCCCATTGCTTGTTTGGGTCATGTTTGTCAAAGACCAGATGGTTGTAGATGTGTGCTGTTATTTCTGAGGCCTCTGTTCTGTTCCATTGGTCTATATATCTGTTTTGGTATCAGTACCATGTTGTTTTGGTTACTGTAGCCTTGTAGTATAGTTTGAAGTCAGGCACTGTGAAGCCTCTAGCTTTGATCTTTTTGCTTAGGATTATTATCACTATAGAGGCTTTTTTTTGGTTCCATATAAAATTTAAAGTAGTTTTTTCTCTGTGAAGAAAGTCGATGGTAGCTTGATGGAAATAGCATTGAATCTATAAATTACTTTGGGCAGTATGGCCATTTTTATGATATTGATTCTTCCTATCCATGAGTATGGAATGTTTTTCCATTTGTTTGTGTCCTCTCTTATTTCCTTGAACAGGGGTTTGTAGTTCTCCTTGAAGAAGTCCTTCACATCCCTTGTAAGTTGTATTCCTAGGTATTTCATTCTCTTTGTAGCAATTGTGAATGGGAGTTCACGCATGATTTGGTTCTCTGTTTGTCTATTATTGGTGTAAAGGAATGCTTGTGATTTTTGCACATTGATTTTGTTTCCTGAGACTGCTGAAGTTGCTTATCAGATTAAGGAGATTTTGGGCTGAGACGATGGGGTTTTCTAAATATACAATCATGTCATCTGCAAAGAGAGACAATTTAACTTCCTCTCTTCCTATTTGAATATGCTTTGTTTCTTTCTCTTGCCTGATTGCCCTGGCCAGAACTTCCAATACTATGTTGAATAGGAGTGGTGAGAGAGGGCATCCTTGTCTTATTCCAGTTTTCAAAAGGAATGCTTCCAGCTTTTGCCCATTCAGTATGATATTGGCTGTGGGTTTGTCATAAATAGCTTTTATTATTCGAGATATGTTCCATCAATACCTAGTTTATTGAGTGTTTTTAGCATGAAGCAGTGTTGAATTTTGTTGAAGGCCTTTTCTGCATCTGTTGAGATAATCATGTAGTTTTTGTCATTGATTCTGTTTATGTGATGGATTACATTTATTGATTTGCATATGTTGAACCAGCCTTGCATCTCAGGAATGAAGCCAACTTGAACATGGTGGATAAACTTTTTGATGTGCTGCTGGATTCAGCTTGCCAGTATTTTATTGAGGATTTCACATCAATGTTCATCAGGGATATTGGCCTGAAATTTTCTTTTTGTGTTCTGTCTCTGCCAGGTTTTGTTATCAGCATGATGCTGGCCTTATAAAATGAGTTGCAGAGGAGTCCCTCTTTTTCTGTTGTTTGGAATAGTTTTAGAAGGAATGGTACCAGCTCCTATTTGTACCTCTGGTAGAATTTGGCTGTGACTCTGTCTGGTCCTGATTTTTTTTCTGGTTGGTAGGTTGTTAATTACTGCCTCAATTTCAGAACTTGTTATTGGTCTATTCAGGGATTTGACTTATTCCTGGTTTAGTCTTGGGAGGGTGTACGTGTCTAGGAATTTATCCATTTCTTCTAGATTTTCTAGTTTATTTGCAAAGAGGTATTTATAGTATTCTCTGATGGTAGTTTGTATTTCTGTGGGATCAGTGGTGATATCCCCTTTATCTTTTTTTATTGTGTCTATTTGATTGTTCTCTCTTTTCTTCTTTATTAGTCTGGCTAGTGGTCTACCTATTTTGTTAATCTTTTCAAAAAGCCAGCTCCTGGATTCAATGATTTTTTTGAGGGGTTTTTTGTGTCTCTATCTCCTTCACTTCTGCTCTGATCTTAGTTATTTCTTGTCTTCTGCTACCTTTTGAGTTTGTTTGCTCTGCTTTCTAGTTGTTTTAATTGTGATGTTAGGGTGTCAATTTTAGATCTTTTCTGCTTTCTCTTGTGGGCATTTAGTGCTCTAAATTTCCCTCTAAACACTGCTTTAGCTGTGTCCCAGAGATTCTGGTATGATGTATCTTTGTTCTCATTGGTTTCAAAGAACTTAATTATTTCTGCCTTTATTTTGTTATTCACCCAATAGTCATTCGGGAGCAGGTTGTTCAGGTTCCATGAGGCTGTGCAGTTTTGAGTGAGTTTCTTAATTCTGAATTTTAATTTGATTGCACTTTGCTCTGAGAGACTATTTGTTATAATTTCTGTTCTTTTGCATTTGGTGAAGAGTGTTTTACTTCCAAATATGTGGTCCATTTTAGAGTAAGTGCTATGTGGTGATGAGAGGAATGTATATTCTGTTGATTTGCAGTGGAGAGTTCTGTAGATGTCTATTAAGTGTACTTGGTCCAGAGCTGAGTTCAAGTCCTGAATATTCTTGTTAATTTTCTGTCTCATTGATCTGTCCAATATTGACAGCAGGGTGTTAAAGTCTCCCACTATTATTGTGTGGGAGTCTAAGTCTCTTTGTAGTTCTCTAAGAACTTGCTTTATGAATCTGGGTGCTCCTGTATTGGGTGCATATATGTTTAGGATAGTTAGCTCTTCTTGTTGCATTGATCACTTTAATATTATGTAATGCCCTTCTTTGTCTCTTTTGATCTTTGTTGCTTTAAAGTTTGTTTTATCAGAGACTAGCATTGCAACCCCTGCTTATTTTTGCTTTCCATTTGCTTTGTAAATATTCCTCCATCCCTTTATTTTGAGCCTATGTGTGTTTCGGCACATGAGATGGGTCTCCTGAACACAGCACACCAATAAGTCTTGACTCTTTATCCAATTTGCCAGTCTGTGTTTTTTAATTGGGGCATTTAGCCCATTTACATTCAAAGTTAATATTGTTACGTGTGAATTTGATCCTATCATTATGACGCTAGCCAGTTATTTTGAAAATTAGTTGATGCAGTTTCTTCATAGTGTCAATAGTCTTTACATTTTGGTATGTTTATGCAGTGACAGTTACTGTTTTTTTCTTTCCATATTTAGTGCTTCCTTCAGGAGCTCTTGTAAGGCAGACCTGGTGGTGACAAAATCCCTCAGCATTTGTTTGTCTGTAAAGGATTTTATTTCTCCTTTGCTTATGAAGCTTAGTTTGGCTGTATATAAAATTCTGGGTTGAAAATTCTTTTCTTTCAGAATGTTGAATATTGGCCCCCACTCTCTTCTGGCTTGTGGGGTTTCTGCAGAGACATCTGCTGTTAGTCTGAGATGTGCTTCCCTTTGTAGGTAACCTGACTTTTCTCTCTGGCTGCCCTTAACATTTTTTCCTTTGTTTCAACCTTGGTGAATCTGATGATTATGTCTTGGGGTTATTCTTCTTTGGGAGTATCTTAGTGGTGTTCTCTGTGTTTCCTGAATTTGAATGTTAGCCTGTCTTGCGAGATTGGGGAAGTTCTCCTGGATAATATCCTGAAGTGTGTTTTCCAACTTGATTCCATTCTCCCTGTCACTTTCAGGTACACCAAGCAAACATAAGTTTGGTCTTTTCACATAGTCCCATATTTCTTGGAGGCTTTGTTCATTCCTTTTCATTCTTTTTCTCTAATCTTGTCTTCACACTTTATTTCATTAAGTTGATCTTCAATCTCTGATACCCTTTCTTCCTCTTAATCAATTCGGCTATTGATACTTGTGTATGCTTCATGAAGTTCTCTCGCTGTGTTTCTCAGCTCCGTCAGGTTATATATGTTCTTCTCAAACCAGGTTATTGTAGTTAGCACTTTCTGTAACCTTTTATAAAAGTTCTTAGCTTCCTTGCACTGGATTATAACATGCTCCTTTAGCTCAGAGGAATTTGTTATCACTTACCTTCTGAAGCCTCTTTCTGTCAGTTTGTCAAACTCATTCTCCATCCAGTTTTGTTCCCTTGCTGGTGAGGAGTTGTGATCCTTTGCAGGAGAAGAGGCATTCTGGTTTTTGGAATTTTCAGCATTTTTGTGCTTGTTTTTCTTCATCTTCTTGGATTTATCTACCTTTGATCTTTGATGATGATGACCTTTGCATGGGGTATTTACGTGGGTGTCCTCTTTTTTAATGTTGATGTATTGCTTTCTGTTTGTTAGGTTTCCTTCTAGCAGTCAGATCCCTCAGCTGCAGGTCTGTTGAAGTTTGCTGGAGGTCTACGCCAGATTCTATTTGCCTGGGTATCACCAGCGGAGGCTGCCGAACAGCAGATTGCTGCCTTCTCCTTCCTCTGGAAGCTTCATCCCATGAGGGCACCTGCCAGATGCCAGCCAGAGCTTTCCTGTATGAGGTGTCTGTCGACCCCTGTAGGGAAATGTCTCTCAGTCAGGAGGCATGGGGGTCAGGGACCCACTTAAGGAGGCAGTCTGTCCCTTAGCAGAGCTCAAGTTCTGTGCTGGGAGATCTGCTGCTCTCTTCAGAGCCAGCAGGCAGGAACGTTTAAGTCTACCAAAGCTGCACCCACAGCCACCTCTTCCCCCAGGTGCTCTGTCACAGGGAGATGAGAGTTTATCTATAAGCCCCGACTGGGGTTGCTGCCTTTCTTTCAGAGATGTCCTGCCCAGAGAGCAGGAATCTAGAGAGGCAGTCTGGCTACAGCAGCTATGCTGCGCTGCTGTGGGCTGTGCACAGTTTGAACTTCCCAGCGGCTTTGTTTACACTGTGAGGGGAAAATTGCCTACTCAAGCCTCAGTAATGGCGGACGCCCCTCCCCCCACCAAGCTTGAGCATCCCAGGTCGACTTCAGACTGCCTAGCTGGCCGCGAGAATTCCAAGCCAGTGGATCTTAGCTTGCTGGGCTCCATGGGGGTGGGATTCACTGAGCAAGACCACTTGCCTCCCTGGCTTCAGCACCCTTTCCAGAGGAGTGAACGGTTCTCTCTCGCTGATGTTCCAGGCACCACTGGGGTATGAAAAAATAAACTCCTGCAGCTAGTACAGCGTCTGCCCAAACAGCCGCCCAGTTTTGTGCTTGAAACCCAGTGCCCTGGTGGTGTAGGCACCGGAGGGAATCTCCTGGTCTGCAGGTTGTGAGAACTGTGGGAAAAGCCTAGTGTCTGGGCCAGATAGTACCATCCCTCATGGCACAGTCCCTCAAGGCTGGGGAGGCAGTTCCCTGACCCCTTGCACTTCCTGGGTGAGAGGATGCTCCACCCTGCTTCTGCTCACCCTCCATGGGCCGCACCCACTGTCTAACCATCCCAATGAAATGAGCTGGCTACCTCAGTTGGAAATGCAGAAATCACTTGCCTTCTGTGTTGGTCTCACTGGGAGCTGCAGACTGGAGCTATTCCTATTCAGCCATCTTCAGGGTTATATTTCAACGTGAGATTTGGGGGAGACAATCAAACCATATAATCAGCCTAGATTATATTTGTCTTTACAGCAGTGCAGTCAGTAGTACAAATAATTTTTAATATTATTTTATGGAGGAAACAACTCATAAAGGCAAATGTACCCAGGGCCCATGGAAGTCATAATATAGTTCTGATAACAACTTTTCTATGATCTTAATTTTATGGATGAGAAAACTGAAGCATGCTTAAGTGTCTTGCCCAGTGCTACACAGCTGGCAATCAGCAGAGCTGAAACTCAAGTCCAGGCACTCTAATTCCAGTGTTTGACAAAACACTATCCTCAGCTCTGCAGGTCTGCTTTTCAATGGAGTATTTCACATGAATTTTCCAGATAGCTAAAAACAGCTCTCTACAAAACCAAAACATTTTGTTTTATTAATTTTGTATGAAGATCTTCTATACCTTTGTTATTTACTTTCCTGCCTTATTAATTAGATCATTGTGAACATAATGTAGTCTTTTTCATGATAGTGGTGTTTTTGTCCATAGCTAGTCTTTATTGAATTTTTTTATGTACCTGCACCATTCTATGATTTTTCCTGTATTAACTAACTGAATTCTCACAACTCTGTGAGGCAGAGTTTACAGGTGAGGAAACCAATGTTAAGTGAGATAAAGGTACCTAACCAAGTTCACCTAGCTGGAAGGTAGTAATTGGATCCAGGCATTCTGGCGGCAAAGCTGAGCCTCTTAACCAGGGTGTCAGAGGAGCTTTGTGTTGTGCAGTGCAGAGTGCTGCTCTTAAGAGCTTTATTTGTACCCCTAATATCTTCAGAATAATAGATTATATTAAGTCTGTGTCCACTTTTCAGGATACGTCCTCTCTCCTTGTCAGGTAGTTGGCTGATAATTCTAGCTGTTTTGTTTCTAATTTGTTTCTCAATAGATTTATGGAGTGCCTACTATGTGCCAGGTATTGTCCTTACTTGCTGCTTCCAAATTACTTTAATGGAAGAACCAGACAGCACATTATTTTAGCTCTGTATGTCAAGTGTTGTTAATATGTGCTGTATGAAAAGGTACCCCAGTTATCAGCCTTGTGATCCTTATTACTTGGCCTTGTGAGATTGGTTTTAGACAACCTTGAGAGCTTTTGTGTGTTAATGTTTATTTCGTGGCTTTCAGATAAATTTTCAGTAGTGAGCACTGGTAAGTGGCATGGTAGATATTATTATATGTAAGGAGAAAGTACTTGGCATGGTACTGTAATTCAGCAAGTGGCTTGACAGAATCCATTCACCTGCTTCACAGCAGTGTCTTCATGGTCTTTACTGAATAGTGTTATAGATGATTTAAATGGAAACTAAGACTCCATTGGGCTATTCTGGATTATTCTTTCCTTAAGGCTCAGCCTTCATTGTGAAGCCTGAATTTGGGATGGACTTTATCTCCTTACCTATATATCTGCCATCTCAAGGTTTTTAATGTGAGAAGAAATGCTTTTTATTTGTCTTGACATCTGTTTATACTGAAATGTCACATCACTGACATTGTAACCTTCATGGCTACTTTAGAGTTTTATACTCCAATTGGCCATAGCTCTAGGATTTGAAGACCACTCCCTGCCATCAATGTGATTATTTTCTATAAACCTAATTTCAGTTATTGTCCTTCACAGCCCTCAGGAAGCATGCTACTACTCCCTAAACCTTATTCTTTATGACCACCCCAGAATGCTGTGCCAACTGGGAATCAGTTTATAAACCTACAGAGGATTGATGGTTTTTGGGCCCTGCTGCTCAGTCATTATGGAAATCCCTGAAGCCCTTTGTAGGCTCTGGAATATTAACTAACAATTTGCATAAGAGAAAAACAGGCAAAGGATGAGAAAATTTCATTAAACCTCTACATCTGTTTAAAAACAAACAAACAAACAATCTTCCCTAGGCTGTTACCTAAGTCAGAGTATGCAAATAGGTTGAATTTAGGCCACAGACATTTTGTTTTGCCTGTATCTTAAACCTCAAACCTTTTCAATCAATTGCTTTCATTTAAAAATCAGGAAATTTCTCTAAAAATATTCTAGATTTCAAACTTCTTTTGAAAATTGGTGATCTGACAACATTGGTCCCATGTTTCTGTATAGCAGTAATTGGCTGGACTTGACAGCACCTGGCCACTGTGGACAGGGCTTGTCCTGCCCCCACTTGCCACAGTCCACATGCAGTCCAGTTTGCTTACATATTTTACTTGCCTGTCCCCTGGAGGCATTTGATATCCTGTGGGCATTGTATCCCCTAATACGAACCCATGAAGATAAAAGCTCAAAAGTTCAGGACCACAATATCTCTGCTTAGTTTTCTGCTTAGTTAATGTAACTTTAAGAAATTAATATTGAAAATACATGCTCACAAAAATTAAACACTGTATAAATATAGAAGTATGTACAGTAAAAAGTACAAGACCAGTGACCTTATTGATCCAAAATTCCCTTTCTTCTTTTCCCAGAAATAATACTTTAACAGTATCTTTTCCATTCTATTTCTGCAAACATAATTCTTTATCCAACAGGTGTTACCTATTTTTTGTCAAGCCGTATGTAGATACAAATATTGGGTCCCACACATGTATAAAGAGTAATGTGGTATATTAAAGTAATTATCTGTATAGTTAACAAAAAACCCTCTTGTTGAAATGTCTGAATATTAGAGGAAAAACACTTTTTAATTATCTGGCTAATTGCCTTCATTAATCATCCTTTCATGTCCTTTCTTCATGGAATGAATTCATCCATTCAGTGGATGTTTATTGAGTTCTGATTATGTTCAAAGCACTGTGCTAGACAAAGTGGGAATTACAGAGATAAACTGAGAACAAGATCAACAATATTACCATAGGAAAGAGGTGATGAATCTTTGCCTCCCTCAAAAGAGGTGAAGGTGTTGGATTTAGAATTAAACTTACCCTATCTTCAGTGGACCACGTCTAAAATGTGAGAGTTTACAAAAGTCCCAGGGATGATCCAAACCTAATAGCTCAAAAGAAGTTCAGCAGAGTGGAGGACCTGGGTGGTGCAGAGATGGCAGGAGGTAGACCCACCCAGCACTGAGGCTGAGGTGAGTACAAGGGAGAGCTCAGTGGTAAAGGAAGACCTCCGAGGATACAGGTCCCAAGATGTCTGGCTTGGGTTCAGGCAGATAAAAACCACCATGGGCACGGACTGTGAGTCTTCTTCTCTCCTGAGAAGATTTTGATGACAATTTTACTAAGATGAAGTTAAGATGAGACAGCAACAAAGGCAGAAATAAAATTAGAGATGTGTTCACGAGAGATTTAAAGAGAAAGCAGAATTTTGCCCTTGAAGTCTTACTCATACCTCAGTTACCTAAAAATAATACATTTTTATTGTTGGAACACTCTCCTTAATTAGAGAATGGTAAACAAAACAAAACAAGAAACAAAACAAAGAAAACACTGCCAATCTTTAAAGAAATGAACAACCAAAAACCCATAAAGGGTTACCGTAAGAACTTTTATTTCCTCTGTAGATTTTCAGACAGTTGGGGCCTCTTGGAAATTATAGAAAACCCCTGTTTGTTCTGGATTGGCAGCCACTGCAAATGTATGTAATGAAGGCACAGAGCAAGTAGGCCTCATGGAGTGGAACGATAAGCTGGTATAATTTATCACTCACTTTCCTTTTCTATTTATTCAGTGGGGAAAGTTTTCCCTTGGCTCTCGGATAAAAAACACATCAGCAGTCCTATGACTTTCCTTATCATACTTAACTAATAAAACGATTGTCACTGTTAGTCACCAAGCACAGTCTCAATTCAGAAGTCAAAATTTCTCATCCCATATAAGGCAAAACTCTGAACCTGATTTAAATATAAATCTTCCCTCCCCTACCAGGAAGCCTTCAACTGGAGGAGGGGTATAGTTGGTTCCTTTTCCCTTCCTATGCTGTTCCTCCCCTAGCCTGATAATTGTGCTTTCTTATCCTTCCAGATCTGAAACCAAGGAAAGAGAAGAATTAAAATAACCAGGAGAGTTTTTACTTGACTGCTGCTAGTACAAGGTGGCTTTGCAGCTCTTTTCCCCAGTTCTTGTCTTTTTCCATTCTGAACAATTCAGTCCTGAGCTGATTAGATGGTGCCCACCCAGATTAAGGGTGGGTCTGCCTCTCCCAGTCCACTGACTCAAATGTTAATCTCCTTTGGCAGCGCCCTCACAGACACAACCAGGAACAACACTTTGCATCCTTCAATCCAATCAAGTCGACATTCAATATTAACGATTACAGTTGGCTATGGTGCCCAGAATGGGGTATCAGAGCCCAAGTTGTGTAAGGAGGGCCTTGCCTCAGAGGGGTGCATTGGTGTGGCACATCAGACCCCAAGCAGGCTGAGGAGGGCATCTGCACCAAGAAGGCTGTCCAGGGCCAGATACTGGAGTCAAATGAGTTGAGGTGGGTATTTGCAAGGGAGTATGGGCTGCCTCAGGAAGCCAGAGCTTGTGCAAGGTGAAGAAAGTTCACACCTTGCCACACATGGGGTGGCAGCCTGGTTCAGAGTTGGAACCCAAGGAGGAGGGTGGTTTTGTGTAGGGTATCAGAGCATGGATAGGGTGAGAAAGGTATATCATGCCCCTCCACACAATGGGGCATGATACTGGCAGCTTGCTTTCAAATAATTCAGGAAAAAGTTTTTGGTACTGTACATGCATACTTCTGTAAGTTTGAGATTTTTTTTTTTTTAACCCACAACAATTTTCAAATATGGAACCATATTCTCTGGCACTGGCATGAGTTTAAAAGTAATTATATCATAGATGCCATCATGTATTCTTTGGAGATTTCACTCCTTGTCCCCTCTCTGCTTCCACCCCATCTTCAAGGATCTCTCTGCAGCTCCGTTCTTGTGAATGGTGCCCTCTCATTCAGTGTGTTGCTTATTCCCTCTCCAATCCCTACGAGTCAGACTATGCCATCAGCTTCTCTCTACTGCGGACTTTGCCCTTCTAGGTAGCCCTATTGGACAGGATGTAAGATGACCTCATGCCAGCTTTCTTGTGTGTGGTTCACATTTCTGTTATGTAAAACCCATGTATCTCTTGCCCTGACAAATTCTGGGTATGCAGGCCTATGTCAACCCAGCCACCTTTCCCTTGGCTTACCAGTCAGCTGCTATCCAGCCTGTCTCTCAACCTTGAGTGCTCAGAGGGGAGTCACACTCAAGTGTAGTGTGTCTCCAGCCCCAGACTTCAGGAAATGCACATTAAGCTCTCTGAGAATTCCCTTTGATGCTGCTTTTTCTAACTTGAGATGAAAAAACAAGGAATTCACATCCCATTCTTTTGAGAGTGAAGTGGTAGGGGAACCCACAGCACATGCAGAGCTTTCAGAAGACATATTACTCTTCAAAAATCCCTTATTTTCATTTCCAGTGGCTGGATGCTTGTATATGCTCAACATGGATGAGGGATTGAAGAGCTGTGCAACTCTGGTTTTGACATGCCTCATGGTTATGCAAGATATTAACACTGGGTGAATGTGGGTGAAGGGTGTGTGAAAACCTCTGTAGTATTTTTGCCAGTTCTCGTGAATCTTAAGCTATTTCAATATGTAAACCTATTTTAAAAATGGTCATGCAACCAATTTTCATTTTTGGATAACACCTTGTTTTAGAATATTGGATTTGGATTTGGAATTAGACTTACCCGTTTTCAATGGACCAAGTTTGAAATCTTGTATCTTTTGTGTTTTGATGTCTCAATCAGAAGTTCTAATTTAAACTCGTAAGTAGTGGGAGATCATGGTGGACGGGAGGGAGGCAGGAGTAGATTGCAACTCTGGACACAGCAGTGGAGGGCAGCTCACATTGTGAATTTTAGCTCCAGATATGCTGCAAGAACAAACCAGCAATCCCAAGAGGACCCACAGACCCTCCAAAGGAAGTAGACTGCTCCTAGAGGATCCAGGAGACCCTCCCAAAACTGTGAGTGCCCCAACTGCAGAAGTGAGAAAGGGAGACCCTCTTCTCCCCAACACGCACCCACATTAGAGAAGCTGAAGGTCTGTCTGCGGGAGAAGTTTCTGACTTTACCTGGAGCTACGTCAATCTGGAGAGTTGAGAGAAATACAGGGGTAGAGGAAGCAACTGAAAGGCGCTAGGAGCTCGCTGGGTCCCCTAGCAGGCCATTCCTGCATGACACCACAGGGGTCCATCGGAGGGTGGCCAGAGGAGCAGGGGGTAAAACTCCACAGAGAGAATGAAATCTCTAGCTGAACTTCGTAACAATTTGAACAGGGGGAGAAGCCTCCTGGCCAGAACTCAGGGGCAGTCACAAATCCAGTGTGCTGACTCTACCGGCAGTGGAAGAACCAAGCCCTTACTTTCACAGGTGGGAGGTAGATGGCCTGGGGCTGGTTTTCAAGCCCCTATTGCTCTCTGCCTGGAAACATTCTGGGGGCTGTTATGGGGAAAACGATGGGAGTGAGACCGACCCTTCAGTTTGTATAGGAACTGGGTGAGACCTCTGACTGCTGGCTTTCTCCCACTTCCCTGACAACCTGCATGGCTCAGCAGAGGCAGCCATAATCCTCCTACACACACAACTCCAGTGACCTGAGAATCTCACCCCCATCCCCTACAGCAGTTGTAGCAAACCCACCCAAGGACAGTCTGAGCTCAGACACACCTAGCCCTGCCCCCACCTGATGATCCTTCCCTACCCACCCTGGTAGTGGAAGATAAAGGGCATATACTCTTGGGAGTTCTAGGGCCCCACCCACCACCAGTTCCTCCCCATAATACCACAGCTGATGCTCTCTGGAAAGTGCCACCTCCTGGCAGGAGGCCAACCAGCACAAAAATAGAACATTAAATCACCAAGGCTAAGAACCCTCACAGGGTCCATTGCACCCCCTGCCCCCAGCCACCTCCACCTGAACAGCCACTGGTATCCACAGCTGAGAGACTCATAGACAGTTCACATCACAGGACTCTGTGCAGACCACCCCCAGTACCAACCCAGAGCCAGGTAGACTCGATGGGTGGCTAGACCCAGAAGAAAGACAACAATCACTGGAGTTCCACTCACAGGAAGCCACATCCATAGGAAAAGATGAAGAGTACTACATCAAGGGAACACCCCATGGGACAAAAGAATATGAACAACAGCCTATAGCTCTAGACCTTCCCTCTGACAGAGCCTACTCAAATGAAAAGGAACCAGAAAACCAACCCTGGTAATATGACAAAACAAGACTCTTCAACACCCTCCAAAAATCACATTAGTCCACCAGCAGTGGATCCAAACCAAGAAGAAATCCCTCATTTACCTGAAAAAGAATTCAGGAGGTTAGTTATTAAGCTAATTAGGGAGGGACCAGAGAAAGGCAAAGCCCAATGCAAAGAAATCCAAAATGTGATACAAGAAGTGAAGGGAGAAATATTCAAGGAAATAGGTAGGTTAAAGAAAAAACAATAAAAAATTCAGGTAACTTTGGACACACTTTTAGGATGTGAATTGCTCTGGAAAGTCTTAGCAATAGAATTGAACAAGTAGAAGAAAGAAGTTCAGAGCACGAAGACAAGGTCTTCAAATTAACCCAATACAGTAACGACAAAGAAAAAAGAATAAGAAAATATAAACAAAGCCTCCAAGAAGTCTGGGATTATGTTAAATGCCCAAACCTAAAAATAATTGGTGTTCCTGAGGAAGAAGAGAATTCTAAAAGCTTGGAAAACATATTTGGGGGAATAATTGAGGAAGACTTCCCTGGCTTTGCTAAAGACCTAGACATCCAAATGTGAGAAGCACAGAGAACACCCAGGAAATTCATTGCAAAAAGATCTTCACCTAGACACGTTGTCCTCAGGTTATCCAATGTTAAGACAAAGGAAAGAATCTTATGAGCTGTGAGACGGAAGCACCACGTAACTTATAAAGGAAAACCTATCAGATTAACAGCAGATTTCTCAGCAGAAGCCCTACAGGCTAGAAGGGATTGGGGCCCTATCTTCAGCCTTCTCAAACAAAATTATCAGCCAAGAATTTTGTATCCAGTGAAACTAAGCAACATATATGAAGGAAAGATAGTGTTTTTCAGACAAACAAATGCTGAGAGAATTTGCCATTACTAAGCCACTACTAAAAAAACTGCTAAAAGGAGCTCTAAATCTTGAAACAAATCCTGGACACATATTCAAACAAAACCTCTTTAAAGTATAAATCTCACAGGACCTATAAAACAAAAATATGTTAAAAAGAAAAAGCAAAGAAAAAAAAAAAAACCTGACGTACACAGGAAACAAAGAGCACAATGAATGCAATGGTACCTCACATTTCAATACTAACATTGAATGTAAATGCCCTAATTGCTCTACTTAAAAGATACAGAACTGATAAGAACTTACCAACCATCTGCTGCCTTCAGGAGACTTCTCTAGCACATAAGGTCTCACAAAAACTTAAAGTAAAGTGGTGGAAAAAGGCATTTCGTGCAAATGGACCCCAACAGGAAGCAGGGTTAGCTATTCTTATAACAGACAAAACAAACTTTAAAGCAACAGCAGTTAAAAAAGACAAAGAAGGACATTATACAGTGATAAAAGGGCTTGTCCAACAGAAAAATATCACAATTCTAAACATATATGCACCTAACTCTGGAACTCCAAAATTTATAAAACAATTACTAGTAGACCTAAGAAATGATATAGACAGCAACACAGTAATAGTGGGGGACTTCAATACTCCACTGACAGCACTAGACAGGTCATTGAGACAGAAAGTCAACAAAGAAACAATGGTTTTAAACTATACCTTGGAACAAATGGACTTTACAGATATGTACAGAAAATTTCATCTAACAACTGCAGAATACACATTCTATTCAACAGCACATGGAACTTTCTCCAAGATAGATCATATGATAGGCCATAAAAGGAGCCTCAATAATTTTTAGAAAATTGAAAGTATATCGAGCACTCTCTCAGACCACAGTGGAATAAAGTTGGAAATCAACTCCAAAAGGGATCTTCAAAACTGTGCCAAATACATGGAAATTAAATAACCTGCTTCTGAATGAGCACTGGGTGAAAAACGAAATCAAGATGGAAATTAAGAAATTCTTCTAACTGAATGACAATAATGACACAGCCTATCAAAACATGTGAAATACAGCAAAAGCGATGCTAAGAGGGAAGTTCATATCCCTAAATGCTTACATCAAAAGACTGAAAGAGCATAAACTGACACTCTAAGGTCACACCTCAAGGAAGTAGGAAAACAAGGACAAACCAAACACAAACCCAGCAGAAGAAGGGAAATAACCAAGATCAGAGCAAAACTAAATGAAATTGAAACAAACAAAAAATACAAAAGATAAATGAAACGAGAAACTGGTTCTTCAAAAAGATAAATCAAATTGATAGATCACTGGCAAGATTAACCAAGAAAAGAAGAGAGAATATCAAAATAACCTCACTAAGAAATGAAACAGGAGATATTACAACTGACACCACTGAAAAACAAAAGATCATTCAAGGCTACTATGAACACCTTTACACACATAAACTTGAAAACCTAGAGGAGATGGATAAATTCCTTAAAAAATACAGCCCTCCCAGGTTAAATCAGGAAGAATTAAATTCCCTGAACAGACCAATTACAAGCACTGAGATTGAAATGGTAATTAAAAAATTACCAACAGAAAAAAGTCCAGGATCAGACGGATTCACAGCAGAATTCTACCAGACATTCAACGAATTAGTACTAATCCTTTTGACACTATTTTACAAGACGGAGAAGAAGGAAACCTTCCTAATTCATTCTATGAAGCTAGGATCACCCTAATACCAAAACCAGGAAAGGACATAACCAAAAAAGAAAACTACAGGCCGATATCCTTGATGAACATAGATGCTAAAATCCTTAACAAAATACTTGCTAACTGAATCCAACAACATATTGAAAGGAGCCAGACACACTTCTCAGCTTCCTCCATACATTCCAAACTTCCAGGGCCCAGTGTAAACATTCCAAACTTCCAGGGCCCAGTACAAACACCACCTGGAGAGTACCGTTTGTACTGAAAGCACGGGAACCAATAGATAACTGCTAAATGTATAACTTAATATGTTAACCAATTGTAATGCTGTAACCTAAAGAATTCCCTTGTTTCTCTGTAACCTTACATATCCTGTTTTCATCGGGCTATAAAAAGCGAGCGCACGCATTGTTCGAGGCCCTCTTGTATGTTATGGAATGGAGGGACCAAGTTCGAACTTGCAATAAAGATCCTTGCCGCTTGGCTTTGACTCTGGACTCTGGTGGTCTTCTTTGGGGAATAAACGGTCTGGGCATAACAATATCAAAAAGATAATTCACCATGATCAAGTGGATTTCATAACAGAGATGCAGGATGGTTTGACACACACAAGTCAATAAATGTGATACACTACATAAGCAGAATTAAAAACAAAAATCACATGATCATTTCAATAGATGCAGAAAAAGCATCTGACAAAATCCAGCATCACTTTATGATTAAAACCCTCGGCAAAATTGGCATACAAGGGACATACCTTAATGTAATAAAAGCCATCTATGACAGATCCACAACCAACATAGTACTGAATGGGGAAAAGTTGAAAGCATTCCCTCTGAGAACAAGACAAGGATGCCCACTCTCACTACTCCTCTTCAACATAGTACTGGAAGTTCTAGCCAGAGCAATCAGACAAGAGAAAGAAAGAAAGGGCATCCAAATTGGTAAAGAGGAAGTCAAACTGTCATTGTTTGCTGATGATACAATTGTTTATCTTGCAAACCCTAAGGACTCCTCCAGAAAGCTCCTAGAACTGATAAAAGAATTCAGCAAAGGTTCCAGATACAAGATGAATGTACAAGTATCAGTAGCTCTTCTATACACCAACAGCAACAGAACCCAACCCCTTTAACAATAGCTGCAAACAAACAAACAAACAAACAAAAAACTTAGGAATATACCCAACCAAGGAGTCAAAAGACCTCTACAAGGAAAACTAAAAAACACTCCTGAAAGAAATCATGGATGACACAAACAAATGGAAACACATCCCATGCTCGTGGATGGTTAGAATCAATATTGTGAAAATTTCCATACTGCCAAAAGTAATCTACACATTCAATAGAATCTCTATCAAAATACCACCTTCATTCTTCTCAGAATTAGAAAAAACAATTCTAAAATTAATATTGAAGAGAAAAAAGCCCGTATAGCCAAAGCAAGACTAAGCAAAAAGAATAAATCTGGAGACATTACACTACCTGATTTCAAACTATACTTAAGGCCATAGTCACCAAAACAGTGTGGTACTGATACAAAAATAGGCACATAAACCAATGGAACAGAATAGAGAACCCAGAAATAAACCCAAATACTTAGAGACAACTGATCTTCAACAAAGCAAACAAAAACATTAAGTGGGGAAAAGACACACTTTCTACAAATGGTGGTGGGATAATTGGCTAGCCACATGTAGGAGAATGAAACTGAATCCTCATCTCTCACCTTATACAAAAATTAACTCAAGATGGATTAAGGACTTAAACCTAAGTCCTGAAACTGTAAAAATTCTAGAAGATAACATTGGAAAAATCCTTCTAGACATTGGCTTAGGCAAGGATTTCATGACCAAGAACCCAACAGCAAATGCAGTAAAAACAAAGATAAATAGCTAGTTTAACTAATTAAACCAAAGAGCTTTTGCATGGCAAAAGGAAAAGTCAGCAGAGTAAAGAGACAACCCGCAGAGTGGGAGAAAATCTTCACAGTCTATACATCTGACAAAGGACTAATATCCAGAATCTACAATGAACTCAAACAAATCAGTAAGGAAAAACAATCTCATTAAAAAGTGTGCCAAGGACATGAATAGATAATTCTCAAAAGAATATGTACAAATGGCCAACAAACACATGAAGAAATGCTCAACATCACTAATGATCAGGGAAATGCAAATCAAAACCACAATACAATACCACTTCACTCCCCAAGAATGGCCGTAATAAAAAAAAATTAAAAACTGTAGACGCTGGCATGGATGTGGTAAACAGGGAACACTTCTACACTGCTGGTGGTAATGTAAACTAGTGTAGCTGCTATAGAAAACATTATGGAGATTCCTTGAAGAACTAAAAGTAGAACTACTATTTGATCCAGCAATCCCACCACTGGGTAGATAAAAAGAAGTCATTATTTAAAAAAGATACTTGCACACCCATGTTCATAGCACCACAATTCACGATTGCAAAATCGTGGAACCAAACCAAATGCCCATCAATCAATGAGTGGATAAAGAAACTGTGATATATATATATATATGTGTGTGTGTGTGTGTGTGTGTGTGTATGATAAAATACTACACAGCCATTAAAAGGAATGAGTTAACAGCATTTGCAGTGACCTGGATGAGATTGGAGACTATTTTTCTAAGTAAAGTAACTCAGGAACGGAAAACTAAACGTCATATATTCTCACTGATATGGAGGAGCTAAGCTATGAGGATACAAAGGCATAAGAATGATGCAATAGACTTTGGGGACATGTGGGGAAGAGTGGAGGGGGCGAGGGATAGAAGACTACAAATATGGTGCAGTGTACACCCATCAGTTGATGGGTGCACCAAAATCTCACAAATCACCACTAAGGAACTTGCTCGTGTAGCCAAATGCCACCTGTACTCCAATAACTTATGGGGAAAAAAAAAAACTGGACAAAGGACTTAGAATTTTCACAAAAGGAAATATGTAGCCAATAAGTGGGTGAAATGGCGCTCAATATCATTAGCCATCTTATAAATGCAAATTAAACTGAGATAGCACCATCCATTAATATAGCTAAAACTTAAAAACACAAAATATTGATGATGATATGGATAAAGTTAAACTGTCATAAATTTCTTTAGTAATGAAAAAAATCTTAAGTGATTTTATGGATAATGCTGATTGAAATATTGATGCAGTTGTCTGAGTTATTCAGACAAAAATATCTATTATTAGGAGGAAAGTATTTTATTCTTTCTTGAGTTACCTAGGGTAGGTTTCTTCCATGATAAACTTCACAGGATAATTGGTCAACCTCAATTTTGCTTTGCTTTGCTTTCGGCTCTAGCTATAAATGAATGTCTTTTATATTAATCCCATAAGTCTACATTTTTTGTTCCTTTGTCTAAGTAGTATATGAAAAAACTTGTTTGAAATAGTAATATTACCATAATCAACAACTACTTATTGGTATTACTTTGCTGATGATTTTTTTCCTCTTCACAACATGTTATGCTAGTCTGTAAATGTTATGTTATATAATAACGATACAAGAGATACAAAGAAATTATTTAGGCAGACAGTGAGGGCAAAAGAGTCCTCCGGAGAACTCCTTCTAACACAAAGCAGTTCTAGAAATCATTTCTTTTTTGACAAAGAGCAGCCTGAAAGATCAAGCTGCAAACATAGATGAGGAAGCTGGAAGCTTGCATAGGGGAATGCTGATGGCTGCATCAATAGAAAAGGGCTACCTGGGGCCAGGCATGTCCACCATGGAAGCTCCATCTTCCCTTTTTTGTTAGCATGTGCTTAGAAAGAAATGGGCAACATGGAGAAGCTCAGGCAGAGAATCCACCTGCATAATAAAAGATTGTGGTGGAGGCTGCCAGAGATTCATGCCCTATACAGATGGCACATCTGGTCCTAACCAGTTCTTCACACCCTATGTAGATCAGACACCATCTCCCCCACTAGCTCATCTATGAAATTCCCTGCATTTCACCACAGATTGGCAACCCATTTTTCTGGGTTATATCTACCCCTCCCTGTGGCAGAGAGCTATTCTCCTTATTTTGCCTATTAAGTTTCCACTCTTAACCTCACTCTGTGTGTCTCGTGTCCTTGATCTCTTTGGCCATGAAACAACAAACCTCAGGTGTCACCAGACAATGGGGCCACTTCCATAAGTTATATAAAATCAACTAATACCTAACTTTCTTAATTCTGGACATTGAAAATGCTATAAATTCACCTAGAGTTAACATTGAAGACTACTTCTTTTAAAACAAATGTAATGTTATGATCTCCAAAGTAGGGTTCACACATCCCAGGGGATGTTCAGGTTGATTCTTTTCAATTATCTCAATTTGAAAAACCAAGATGTGATCCAAAACAGTAGTAGTATGAATCACCTGTGCCAACGGTCTTTAAAATTCCTTCAGGCAGCATTTCTCCACAATAATCTTCATAATAGATTAAGAAAAATTTCTTGTATTTATGTTTCTAATATGAAGTGGCTACTTTTGGGGGCGGGGGCTATATTAATAATCTATGTATGTTCTATAATTTTCTAAAAAGCATTATGGCTTTATTGGTAAATCATCAGAGTAACTGTCCTCTTTAGTCAGGAAAAGATACAATTTCTGGTTAGAATGGTTAGAATAAATTCTATCCAGCCCAATTGACTGCCTATTGCTTGAATCTATTGCTTTTTAAAATTCTCACCAAGCATTCTCCTAGCTCAGAGTTTCCTGCTATAATCTGCAGAGCTTCAGGAGCTCAGAGGCCCTGCTTCAAGGGCTACTGTTGGGAGGAGATGGGGAAGAGTGGGAAAGGTTCATAATGATCTGGCATGGATCCAGTTCTCCCTATTCACACATTGAACAAAAGCAGCTGGAATAGCATTTGATTCACTGAATAAGCTTCTGCATTTGATTTAATTTGCAGAAAGTGTTTCATTGCTCAAGGAAGTGACCTTTTGGTTGAGCCTTAAGGAGAAGTAGAAGTTAGCCATGCGAAAATATGATAAAGACAACCATTTCAGTGGCAAAATATGTGGCCTTAAATAAGCTACAGAGGAGAAATGTCAGAGGAAGTGGCAGAGTAATGATCTCCAAAAATTATTCATAAAAACAATTTAAAAACGAAAAAATTTTCAGTCAACTTTTTTAGAATTCTAGAAATTAATCAAAGGCTTTCAGCAATCTGGAATGTGTTTATTCAAGAAAGATGGCTGGATCTCGGTAAAAACAGTGAAATTTGTAGCATTTTAACTTTCCCTATTTATATCCTTCCTCTCCAGTTGCATGGTAAGCTTGAAAACCAACAGCCTCAATCATGGCTGAAAAGCTACAGCCTGATAGCCACCAAAAGAAATCAAATAGAGTCAGATCTCTTTCAGAGACTCATTACCATAGAAGAGACATTATTTAACCTGTCTAATTGCTCCCTAGAGGACCCCACTTGCAAGTTTTTCTTTATTTGATGTGATTCAACATGGAACTTATCTAGTGGAAAAAGCCATTTTCCCATATTTGTCAAAAAAATTAGAGGCAATTGTTTAATTTTGTGGCTGCCAGAGGTGGTGGATAACAGCTGGGATAAACAATAAAAAAACCAAAAGCTCACAATGAAAAGATATGGAATAAGATGTCCATGGGGACTTTGAAAACTTCTGATACATGCCTAGGAATCTGGAAGGTCATGTATATGCTTAGCACTGAGTATACACAGGACTCTGCATACTCAGAAAATACCTTAGAAAGCCCTAATCTGTCACCTTTAGATGATCTTGAGAATCTGTGCAAACAAGATATGAATGCTAAGACAGAGTTGTAAACTACCTGACTGAGTGTTGAAGGTATGTGCCAATACACATAGGGCCCTTGGCAAAGACTGGGAGGCCTATTAATCGCAGGCATTTAGAGAAATCTCTGTTAATCATTATCTGACCACTAACCCAACTGAGCAGAGACTTTAGTGGCAACACATGCTACAGAATACAGACTTACCCAAAGGATTTCAGAAAAGTCACTAAACAAACAAATAGGAACAGCAGCAATCCCTGGGAAGAGAAGAGAATCCAGCTTCCAGAATTTCCACAATATATTATTTAAATGTCCAATTTTCAACAAAAAATTACAAGACATGCAAAGAAACAAGAAAGTAGGTCCATGAATGGGGGTTGAGGGTGGAGGAAGCATTCCATAGGATCTATCCCTAACCCTAACCCTAACCTGAGGGTGTTGTCAACCTGAAATAATTGAAAGAATTGGAATCCAATTTTAAGAATTTGTTCAAGTGAAAAGTTGAGAATAGCCATCCAGGAAACAGACTTCAGAGAAATGGAGTCAGCATTCCAAAGTTAAAAGTTAAGGTCTTGCTTATACAAACAGAAAACAAAGAAATTTAGTAGGATTATAACATTATTTAATACAAGACTGGTTTATGAGTTACAACAATTTTGTTACAATTTTTCTTTTCTTTTCAGCTTGTTTTCTTTTGTTTATGAATTATTTTCATTTCCTTTCCATTTTAAGAGTATATTTAAAATTTTATCCCAGACAATGTAATAGTTAGTCATGAAGTCATGTGAAACAAGAAAGAGGAAAGTTAATTTATAATGAACATCAAAGGTTAAGAGGGAACGGGTCTTCCCTGGTACCCTTTAGTCATTTATAACATTTTACAAAACAAAGTAGGCAAGGAAAAATACTAGTTTATAGTAAGAGAAACAGGTTACAGCTTTCTAAGTTAAAGCTGCCTGTTTGTGTGACTCAGGTGTCATTATCGTATTCCCTTAAGGCTCAAAATATTTTAAAGTTCCAACAACTTGACTTTGAATTACTTATTTTCACAAAGTCTAGATGTTGGAATTACTAGACAAAGACTTTATATAAGCTACTGGCCAATAAACCCATGAAAAGATGCTCAACATCATTAGTGATTAGCGAAATGCAGACCAAAACCAAACTGAGACTCACTTCACACCTACTTGAGTGGCCACAATAAAAATGACAAATAATAACAAATGTTGTTAAGAATGTGGAGAAATTTGAACCCTCATACATTGTTGGTGGGAAAGCAAAATGATGCAGCTGATTTGGAAACAGCTGAAAATTCCTAAAAGTGTTTAACATAGTTAGCATATAACCCAACAATTCCACTCCTTGGTATATGCCCAGGAGGACTGAAAACATGTGTAAATGCAAAAACTTTTATGTAAATGTTCATGGGAGCATAGTTCATAGTACCCCTGTTTGTGCACCACATAATGACATTCAGTCAATTACTGATCAAACATAGAACAGTAGTTCCATAAGATTATAAGGAACCTGGAAAATTCCTATCACTTAGTGAATCCCCAAAAAAGTTCACAGTGAAGGCTTTAGCAGAAGCTTTTGCAGACTGTAAAGAGTTTGAGGGGCCAGGCGTGGTGGCTCATGCATGTAATCCCAACACTTTGGGAGGCCAAGGTGGATGGAATGCTTGAGCCCAGGAGTTCAGAACAGCCTGGGCAATGTAGTGAGACCTCATCTCTACAAAAAATAAATAAAATAGCTGGGCCCAGTGGCACATGCCACAGTCCTAGCTACTCAGGAGGCTGAAGCAGGAGGATCACTTCAGCCTGGATAGTGGAGGTTGTAGTGAACTGAGATTGTGCCACATGGACTCCCACACCAAAAGGTTTGCATTAATAGAGAGGAATGTTCATGGGACACTATCTGCTTACAAGCAAATCTGTGATTGGAAAAAAAAAAAAAACCCCACCGTAAACATATTTCTGAAAAGAATGACACTTCCTCAAGAAGAGCTTCAGGCAGGTCCTTCAGGAGATATTTCAGAAGACGTTGTTATCATAAGAGATGGCAGTTTCATGCATGTCATTATCCCTGAAGATGTATGAAATGTATCACACACACATTTCTAGTGTGACAAGATGTGGAAGTGGAATATATAATATTGATTATCCCGACCCTTTGTAGGCCTAGGCTAATGTGTGTATTTGTGTCTTAGTTTTTAACAAAAATGTTTAAAGTATAAAAAAAAGATTTTAGTAGAAAAATACATATATTTAGTATAAAGATATAAAGAAAATATTTTTGTGCAGCTGTGCAGTGTGTGTTTTAAGCTAAGTGTTTTTACAAAAGAGTCAAAAAGTAGAAAACAAAATGTTTATAAGGTAAAAAATTACATTAAGCCAAAGGTTGATTTATTATTGAATTTTAAAAAATAAATTTAGTGTAGCCCAAGTGTACAGTGTTTATAAAGACTACAATAGTGTAATATCCTACGTCTTCACATTCACTGATCACTCACTGACTTACCCAGAGCAACTTCCAATTGAGTAAGCTGGATTATACTATATAGGTATATCATTTTTATTTATTTATTTATTATACATTAAGTTCTGGGGTATATGTGTAGAACATGCAGGTGTGTTACATAGGTATAAATGTGCCATGGTGGTTTGCTGTACCCATTAACCTGTCATCTACATTAGGTATTTCTCCTAATGCTATCCCTCCCCTAGTCCCCCACACCCCGACAGGCCCTAGTGTGTGATGTTTCCCTTCCTGTGTCCATGTGTTCTCATTGTTCAGCTCCCACTTGTGAGTGAGAACATGGGGTGTTTGGTTTTCTGTTCCTGTGTTAGTTTGCTGAGAATTATGGTTTCCAGCTTCATCTATGTCCCTGCAAAGGACATGAACTCATCCCTTTTTATGGCTGCATAGTATTCCATGGTGTATATGTGCCACATTTTCTTTATCCAGTCTATCATTGATGGGCATTTGGATTGGTTCCAAGTCTTTGCTATTGTGAACGGTGCCACAATAAACATATGTGTGCATGTGTCTTTATAGTAGAATGATTTATAATTATTTGGGTATATACCAGTAATGTGATTGCTTGATTGCTACACTGTCTTCCACAATGATTGAACTAATTTACACTCCCACCAACAGTGTAAAAGTGTTCCTATTTGTCCACATCCTCTCCAGCATCTGTTGCTTCTTGACTTTTTAATGATCGCCCTTCTAACTGGCATGAGATGGTATCTCATTGTGGTTTTGATTTCCATTTCTCTAATGACCAGTGATGATGAGGTTTTTTTCATGTGTTTATTGGCTGCACAAACGTCTTCTTTTGAGAAATGTTTGTTCATATCCTTTGCCCACTTTTTGATGGGGTCGTTTGTTTTTTTTTCTTGTAAATTTGTTAAGTTCTTTGTAGATTCTAGATACGAGCCCTTTGTGAGATCGATAGATTGTCAAAATTTTCTCCCATTCTGTAGGTTGCCTGTTCACTCTGACGATAGTTTCTTTTGCTGTACAGAAGCTGCTTAGTTTAATAAGATACCACCCCCTTCCATATTTAGTGCTTCCTTCAGGAGCTTTTGTAAGACAGGTTTGGTTGTGACAAAAATCCTTCAGCATTTGTTTGTCTCTAAAGGACGTTATTTCTCCTTCACTTGTGAAGCTTAATTTGGCTGTATATGAAATTCTGGGTTGAAAATTCTTTTCCTTAAGAATGTTGAATATTGGCCCCCACTCTCTTCTGGCTTGTAGGGTTTCTGCAGAGAGATCTGCTGTTAGTCTGATGGGCTTCCCTTTGTGGGTAACCCAACCTTTTTCTCTGGCTGCCCTTAACAGTTTTTCCTTCCTTTCAACCTTGTTGAATCTGAAGATTACGTGTCTTAGGGTTGCTTTTCTCGAGGAGTATCTTAGTGGTTTTCTCTGTATTTCCTGAATTTGAATGTTGGCCTGTCTTGCTAGGTTGGGGACGTTCTCCTGGATAATATCCTGAAGTGTGTTTTCCGACTTGTTGCCATTCTCCCCGTCAGTTTCAGGTACACCAGTCAAATGTGGATTTGGTCTTTTCACATAGTCCTATATTTCTTGGAGGCTTTGTTTGTTCCTTTTCATTCTTTTTTCTCTATTCTTGTCTTCATGCTTTATTTCATTAAGTTGATCTTCTATCTCTGATATTGTTTCTTCAGCATGATCAATTCGGCTACTGATACTCGTGTATGCTTCATGAAGTTCTCATGCTATATTTTTCAGTTACATCAGGCCATTTATGTTCTTCTCTAAATTGACTTTTCTAGTTAGCAATTCCTCTAACCTTTTTTCAAGGTTCTCAGCTTCCTTGCATTGGGTTAGTAGAACATGTTCCTTTAGCTCGGAAGAGTTTGCTATTACCCACCTTCTGCAGCCTACTTCCTTCAATTTGTCAAACTCATTCTCCGTCCAGATTTGTTCCCTTGCTGATGAGGAGTTGTGATCCTTTGGAGGAGAAGAGGCGTTCTGGCTTTTGGAATTTTCAGCCTTTTTGTGCTGGTTTCTCCCTATCTTTGTGGATTTATCTACGTTTGGTCTTTGGTGTTGGTGATATTTGGATGGAGTCTCTGAGTGGACGTCCTTTTTGTTGATGTTGATACTACTCCTTTCTGTTTGTTAGTTTTCCTTTTACCAGTCAGGGCCATCTGCTACAGGTTTGTTGGAGGTCTACTCCAGACCCTGTTTGCCTGGGTATCACCAGTGGAGGCTGCAGAACAGAAAAGATTACTGCCTATTCCTTTCTCTGGAAGCTTCATCCCAGAGGGGCACCCGCCGAATGCCAGCCAGAGTTCTCCTATATGAGGTGTCTGTTGGTCCCTGCTGGGGTGTCTCTCAGTCAGGAGACACAAGGTTCAGGGACCCACTTGAGGAGGCAACCTGACCATTAGCAGAGCTGGAACGTTGTGCTAAGAGATCCACTGCTCTCTTCAGAGCTGTCAGGCAGGGATGTTTAAATCTGCTGAAGCTGCGCCCACAGCCACCCCTTCCCCCAGATGCTCTGTTCCAGGGAGATGGGGGTTTTATCTGTAAGTCCCTAACTGGGGCTGCTGCCTTTTTTTCAGAGATGTCCTGCCCAGAGAGTAGGAATCTAGAGAGGCAGTCTGGCTACATCAGCTTTGCTGAGCTGCAGTGGGCTTCACCCAGTTTGAACTTCCTGGTGGCTTTGCTTACCCCATGATGGGAAAACTGGCTACTCAAGTTTCAGTAATGGTGGACACCCCTCCCCCAACTAAGCTCAAGCATCTCAGAGCAACTTCAGACTGCTGTGCTGGCAGCAAAAATTTCAAGCCAGCGGATCTTAGCTTGCTGGGCTCTGTATGCGGTGGGATCCAATGAGCTAGACCACTTGGCTCCCTGGCTTCAGCCCCCTCTCCAGGGGAGTGAATGGTTCTGTCTCGCTGGAGTTCCAGGCGCCACTGTGGTATGAGAAAAAAACTCCTGCAGCTAGCTTGGTGTCTGTCCAAACGGTCACCCAGTTTTGTACTTGAAATCCAGGGCTCTGGTGGTGTAGGCACCTGAGGGAATCTCCTGGCCTGCAGTTGCGAAGACTGTGGGAAAAGTGTAGTATCTGGGCTGGAGTTCACCGTTCCTCATGGCATAGTCCCTCACGGCTTCCCTTGGCTGGGGGACGGAGCTCCCTGACCCCTTGTGCTTCCCGTGTGAGGTGATGCCCCTCCCTGCTTCGGCTTGCCCTCCATGGGCTATACTCACTGTCTAACCAGTCCCATTGAGATGAACTGGGTACTGCCATTGGAAATGCAGAAATTACCCACCTTCTTTATTGATCTCTCTGGGAGCTGCAAACCAGAGCTGTTCCTCTTCGGCCATCTTGCCAGTAATCTCCTAGGTGTACCCTTTTTAAATCTTTTATTCCAAATTTTTATTGCACCTTTTCTATATTTGAATATGTTTAGATACACAGATATTTACCATTTTGTTACAATTGCCTACAGTATTCAGTACAGTAACCTGTTGTACAGTTTGTAGCCTAGGAATAATAGGCTATACCATGTAGCTTAGGTGTGTAGTAGACTGTCCCATCTAGGTTTGTGTAAGTACACTATGATGTTCCTGTGTTGGTGAAATTGCCTAGTGATGCATTTCTCAGAACATGTCCTCACTGTTAAGCGATGAATAATTGTATACCTATACAATAGAATATTACTTAGCTATAAAAAGGAATGAAATACTAATACATGATACAACATGAATGAACTTTGAAAACTTTATTCTAAAAGAATTAAACCAGACACAAAGATGCCATATATTGTATAATTACATTCATATGAAATGTCCAAAATAGGCAAATCCATAAGAGACAGAAAACAAATTGGTGGGAGAGATGGGGGAGAAAAGAATGGGGCATGACTTCTACTGGGTATGGCATTTTTTGGGGGGGAATGATGAAATGTTCTGTAATTAGATAGTGGTGATGGCAGCACAACTTTATAAACATAGGAACGACCTCTAAATTTTATACTTTAAAAGGGTAAATTTTATGGTTTGTGAATCATATCTCCATAAATGTAAAATAAAATAAGCTGCAGACTAGAGCACACTGAAATATCTTACTATAAATATAAAACATTTTGATTTTAAAATATGACCCTATGAAAGGGAAGAGCAGTAAAGCAAGAAGAAAAAAGTAGCATTCAGTATCTCCTATGCGTCAGGTATTGTGCTGGGTGTCAAGGAAATAATTTATAGCCCATGCCCTTAAGGGACTCAATCTAGAAAGTGTGAAAAGGATGAATGATGATACAAATCAAGAAATGCTGTCAAAGAAGGCACTGTTAAGTGAATGAAAAGACAAGACACAATCTGGAAGAAATATTACAAATGATCTATCTGATAAAGAACTTAAATGTGGAATAGATAAAGAATTCTCAAAATTCAAAAATAAGAAAAACAATCCAATTTAAAAATGGACAAAAATTTGAACACATAATTCAACAAAGATATACAGATGGTAAATAATCACATAAAAAGAGGTTAACTTTGTTAGCATCACTGAGGAAATGCAAATTAAAAGCAAATGTGATACCACTACAAACCTATTAGAGTGGCTAAAATTAAAAAGACTGGCTATGGTAGACTGAAGAATGGCTCCTGCCCAAAGATAGCCAAGTCCTAATTCATAAAATCTAAGACTGTTACCTTGTATGCCCTGCCCCCCATAAAAAAATAGAAGGGGAAGGTCTTTGGAGATGTGATTAAGTGGGAGATTATCTGGATGGACCTGAAATACTACCATAATGTTGTAAAAAAAAAACTGGGTCTTGTCACATAACCCGGAAAGAATAGGCACGCAGATACTTTGAGGGGTGAGGTGTTACATAATTTATTGGGCAAAAAGGAAAAAGACTCTCAACAAAGTGACAGGAGTTCCTATTAACAAGACCCCATCTCATAGACTAAATCCGGGTTACCACACAGGAATAGGAAGGGCCAGGGTCCTGCCCACTGCAAATGGCGGGAACTTCCCAAAGCCCCACCCCATCCTCCCAGTGCGCAGGTCGGTGGGAGATTCTCAGGGGTTGGCAGTCCGGTTTTTCAGCCTTCAGGCTGTTTTAGACTTGAAGGCGGGGTTTTGCCGGGAAATCCTTGGCTGCTTCCTGTCTATATAAACAAGTGTTTTCATAAGAGACAGGAAGAGGCAGATTTCACCTGCAAAAGAGGCAATGTGACTACAAAAGCAGAGACTGGGGTGATGCAGCCACAAACCAAGGAATATGGCAACCACCAGAAGTCAGAAGAGCCAAGGAACAGATTCTCCCTTAGGACTGCCAGAGGGAGTGTGGCCCCACTCATGCTTTGATTTCAGATACTGATTTTGGACCTCAGGCCTCCAGAACTGTGAGAGAATATATTTCTGTTCTTTTAAGCCACTAAATTCATGGTAGTTTGTTACAGCATCCATAGGAACTAACACATGGACCACCCCAAATATTAGCAAGAATGTGAAGGAATTGGTATTCTCATATCCTGCTGATAGAAATATAAAGTGGTATGACCACTTGGGAAAATAAGGGTAGTTTCTTAAAAAGTTAAACATAACATCTATAAGATGATTCAGCCATCTGAATCCTAGGCATTTACCCAAGAAAAATGAAAAAATTTGTTCATAAAAACACTTGTATAGAATATTCACAGCATGTGGTTAAACTGGAAATATTTTTCAAGGGGTAAATGCAAAACCAAATAGTGATATAGCCGTACAATGATTACTGCTAAAAAACATGAAGAAATGAGCTATTGATATATACTACAATGCAGATGAGTCTCAAAATAATTATGCTGAGTGAAAGAAACCAGGCTAAAAAGAGTACATTACTGTATAATTCCATGTATCTAAAATCCTAGAAAATGTAAACTAATCTATAGTGATATAAAGAAGATCAGTGGTTGCCTGTGCACGAATGTGGGGCTAAGAGGCAGGAGGTGATGGTGAATATGTTTGTGATCATGATTACTGCGATGGTTTTGTGTCCGGAATTGGTGGGTTCTTGGTTTCACTGACTTCAAGAATGAAGCCGCGGACCCTCCTAGTGAGTGTTACAGTTCTTAAAGATGGTGTGTCCCAGGTTTGTTCCTTCAGACGTTCAGATGTGTCTGGAGCTTCTTCCTTCTAGTGGATTCCTGGGGCTTGCTGACAGGAGTGACAGGAGTGAAGCTGCAGAACTTTGCGGTGAGTGTTACAGCTCATAAAGGCAGGGTGGACCCAAAGAGTGAGCAGCAGCAATACTCATTGCAAAGAGCGAAAGAACAAACCTTCCATATTGTTGAAGGGCACCTGAGCCTGTTGCCACTGCTGGCTGGAGCAGCCTGCTTTTATTCCCGTATCTGGCCCCACCCACATCCTGCTGATTGGTCCATTTTACAGAGAGCTGATTGGTCCACTTTACAGAGAGCCGATTGGTCCGTTTTGGCAGAGTGCTGATTGGTGCATTTACAATCCTTGAGCTAGACACGGAGTCACAGAGTGCTAGTCCTCCAAGTCTCCACTAGGTTAGCTAGATACAGAGTGCTGATTGGTGCACATAGGATCCTCTAGCTAGATATAAAAGTTCTCCAAGTCCCCATCCAGTTCAGGAGCCCAGCTGGCTTCACCCAGTGGATCCTGTACCAGGGCTGCAGGTGGAGCTGCCCGCCAGTCTGGAGCGATGCCTGCACTCCTCAGCCCTTGGGCTGTGGCCCGCAAGGGCAGCCCCGGTTCCCATCCGCGCCTCTCCCTCCACACCTCCCGGCAAGCAGAGGGAGGAGGCTCCTGCCTCAGCCCAGAGAGGCCTCCCACGGTGCGGTAGCGGGCTGAAGGGCTCCTCAAGTGCCGCCAGAGTTGACACCGAGGCTGAGGAGGCGCTGAGAGTGAGGGCTGCTAGCACATTGTCACCTCTCAGTTTCACACGTGTATACATATGTCATACAAATTGAATATGTATACATATCGAATCCTGTAGTTTAAATATGTGTAATTTATTGGATATTGATTATGCATCAATACAACTATTAAAAAGTAAGTGCTGTCTAAAAACCATGCCAGGAAGCTATGGCAACATGGTAGTGTCCTCAGGAAACCTGATGGGACAGACGTCTGGGACTTGCTTCTTTAGCCCAGTTGTCTTGCCATTCTCATTCTAGAAAGGGAGCCTGGCTTAAACCAGGGTCTGAGGAAACAGGATCATGCTCACAGCACTGGTCTGATAGTTTTAGTCATTCTGGGGTACTCTTATTCCACATACTCACTGGCCTTTTAAAGTAAGCTCCAGGCATCCACCAGTATTTGCAGAGAAGTGATCTAGAGAGAGAAACAGCACAGGTAAGCTGATGCCCAAGCTGGAGTGATGTAGGCACAAAACTAAGATAGGGGCAGGTGGTTTGGAGGCCACAGGATACAGCAGCTGAGAAGGTGGAGAAAGGTCTAAATGGCCCAGAAACCATCTCCCTCTGCATGGGAGTAGGTGTGGGTCTGTCCTCTCCATGATAGGATGGGACAGGGAATCAAAGTCCCAGGTGCCTTCCAGCAGTGTTCAAGGAGGGCTGGGGCTGGGAGTCTGCTGGCCAAATGGAAATAAAACCAATGGAGAGCCATGGTCTCCAAAGGCAAGTTGGCATATGCCAGAAATACACACAATGATTTCTCTCTGTTGTTGTTGTTGTTGCTGTTGCTGTTGTTGTTCTTCTTCTTCTTCCTTCTTCCTTCTCCTTCTCCTTCTCCTTCTCCTTCTCCTTCTCCTTCTCCTTCTCCTCCTCCTCCTCCTCCTCCTCCTCCTCCTCCTCCTCCTCCTCCTCCT
>NC_045437.1:109207411-109211074 GCF_002776525.5 Piliocolobus tephrosceles | reverse complement strand
CTCCTCCTCCTCCTCCTCCTCCTCCTCCTCCTCCTCCTCCTCCTCCTTCTCCTTCTCCTTCTTTCTTTTTGAGACGAGGTCTTCCTCTGTCACCCAGGCTGGGGTGCAGTGGCACCAACATAGCTCACTGGAGCCTCAAACTCCTAGGCTCAAGCAATCCTTATGTCTCAGCCTGTTAAGTAGCTAAGCCTACAGCCATGCGCCACTATGCCCAGCTGATTTTAAAACCTTTTTGTAGAGATAGGGTTCTCAAACGTGGCCCAGGCTAGTCTCGAACTCCTGGGCTCAAATGATTCTTCCACCTCCGCCTCCCAAAGTGTTAGTATTACAGTTCTAAGCCACCAAACTCAGCCTTTCTTTTTTTCTTTAAATAGCAAGAAATAAATTAAACCCCAGTAATCTTATTTATATTTATTTACTGAAAAACAAATTTAAATTTATTTACAAATAAATAATTTGTATATTTTATATACTTATTTTAAAATAATTTACCTATATGGGGATTCATATACAATTTAAAAATTAATAGAATGTGCAGTCAAAAACATTTGAAAAAAAAGCATTTGGAGATCACTATTGTATAAACAGTGGTAACTGCATGGCAAACTTCTATCTCCCTTTTTCTCATAGCAAAACTTCTCTTTCTTGTGCAGAACCCTACCGCCTACTCTTTTTTTTTTTTTTTTTTTTTTTTGAGAGGGAGTCTTGCTCTATCTCCCAGTCTGGAGTGCAGTGGTGTGACGTTGGCTCACTGCAAGCTCCGCCTCCTGGGTTCACGCCATTCTCCTGCCTCGGCCTCCTGAGTAGCTGGGACTACAGGCACCTGCCACCACTCCTGGCCTTTTTTTTTTTTTTTTTGTAATTTTTAGTAGAGACGGGGTTTCACCGTGTTAGCCAGGATGGTCTCGATCTCCTGACCTCATGATTCGCCCACCACGACCTCCCAAAGTGCTGGGATTACAGGTGTGAGCCACCGCGCCCAGCCCTCCTACCGCTACCCATTTTTTTTTTCTTTTGAGACAGAGTCTTGCTCTGTCCCCAGGCTGGAGTGCAGTGGTGCAAGTCGGCTCACTGCAAGCTCTGTCTCCCAGGTTCACGCCATTCTCCTGCCTCAGCCTCCCGAGTAGCTGGGACTACAGGCACCCGCCACCCACGCCCAGCTAATTTTTTGTATTTTTAGTAGAGACGGGGTTTCACTGTGTTGGCCAGGATGGTCTTGATCTCCTAACCTTGTGATCCACCCACCTTGGCATCCCAAAGTGCTGGGATTACAGGCATGAGCCACCGTGCCCGGCCTACCCCCTACTCTTAATAGGAGTTAGCTCATGATCTAAGTTCTTGCCAAACAGAGTCCTTGAATTAAAGGGAAAGGGACTTTCTCTTTTCCTTGTGATCATGTGCTTAAGGATTATGTGAATCTATAACTTTCTGGGACTCTGTTTACCAGCAGACAAGGAAGCACTTGTCCAAGAATGAATCTGAGAAAGAAAGTAAAGTGAACAAAAGAGAAGGACAGTTCCTTGAATCTAAATGTATACAAAGCCAGTTTTACCTTGCTGAAGCTCCATACTAGACCATGAAATGAGTCCCAATAAACAGAAAAGGATTGAAACTATACAGAGTATGTTCTCTGACTACAAGATAATTAAGTTAGAAAAAAATAAGGAAAAGATATCTGAAAAATCCCAAAACACTAGGAAAGGACATAGCAGTACTGTTGAGGCAGGAGGCAAAAGACTTTTCCTCCCATGTCTCTTTTCTTCTGTGAGGGAGATTACACCTAGAAGCACCTCACATCTTTACGCTCTTTCTCATCGACAGGAATGAGTTCCCATCCCATTCCTAAACTTAGTTGGCAAAGGACAATGAGATTATGGTGACTGGCTTAGAGCAATCATTGCTTATGTCTTGGTTTAAAAATAGACCCATCCTCTCTGAGTACATTAATCTTTCAAATAAAATTAGGTATTATTAGCAAGAACATAAGAAAGGGGACAAGGAAGGAAGCAAGGAAAGGAGAGAGAGGGAGGTAGGAAGGAAGGGAGGAGGAAATACTGAGTCAACAGAAACAGTGTCCTTTACGATATTCTAGTTTCTTTGAATAAATTTGCTGTATTTGTGGGGTTTTTATTATTATTATTATTTTTTAGGGTAAACCAATCATCCAGAATGCTTTTTGGATGGAAGAAAAACATGACAAATCATGAACAAACAAACACATATAAATTCATGTTTTATTGTATTTATCTATATCTAAAAGGAATAGGTGTCAGTTATGTTGGGGTGATCAGACCCAACACCAGGTCATGGGGGCAACGAAGTCTGGCAGAGTCAAAGGAATGAGAAAAAGACAGTTTGAGAGAGAAAGTGGGACCAGGGGTCCATCACGAGTGTGGAGGCTGCGAAGGCCCTGAGCTCTGGGAGCCCATGCTATTTATTGGTGCTCAAACAAACAGGTGGTGAGGATGTGGGGGTTGAAAGGAAACAGTGTATCAAGTGAATGAAAAACATATGGCTTTTTGAGATAATGGGAGAGCTAGAAGAAAGGGGCCAGCAAGACTAGCAGACATGAAAGCCCTGCCTCAGCTTCTCTCCCAACACTCAGCTTCTCTCCCAACACTCAGCTTTTCTCCCAACAATTTGTTTAACCATTACACATTGATGGTTTTATGTATGAATCCTGAACTTGAAAGACAATTGTAATACTAGCAGTTTGATAATAAAATAAAAAATTCCTACTGTTTTCATTGTAAAGACAAGTATAGAGTGATTTTAAAATAACTATTCCAATTTCAAAGTACCTTATTGGTAGAAATAACAAAGATTTTAAAATAATACATGAAACCATCGAGCAAAGTTGTAATGAAGTTCTTGAAGATGACAAACTTGCTTTTGCTCAGTGGCAACACATTCTGAATTTCATAGAAGTGATTTGTTGGGCAGTCACTGGGTTATAATTGAAATCTCCATGTAATCAGGATTATAGGATATAATTTTGTCTCTTATAAAATAAGAAGTAAAATAATTGGCCTAGTTCTGGTCATGAACATGGGAACTCTATTCTGCAGTTGGGTGGAATGTCCTACAAATGTCAATTAGGACAAGTATGCTAATAATATCGTTGAGATCTTCTAAGTCCTTACTGATTTTCTATCTACTTATTCTCTCAGTTACTAAAAGAGGAGTGCCAAAACTATCATTCTTCTTCTTCTTCTGTTTTTCTTTTTGAGATGGAGTTTTGCTCTTGTCGCCCAGGTTGGAGTGCAGTGGTGCGATCTTGGCTCACTGTAACCTCCACCTCCTGGGCTCAAGTGATTCTCCTGCCTCAGCCTCCAGAGTAGCTAGGATTTCAGGTGCCTGCCACCACACCTGGCTAGTTTTTGTATTTTTAGTAGAGATAGGGTTTCACCATGTTGGCCAGGCTGGTTTTGAACTCCTGACCTTAGGTGATCCAGTCGCCTTGGCCTCCCAAAGTGCGGGGATTACAGGCATGAGCCGCCGTGCTCGGCCCCAAATCTTCAATGACAATTTTGGATTCACTGATTTTCCCTTTCAGTGATGTCAGTTTTTGTCCTATATATTTTTGATCTTTATTATTAGAGGCATAAACATTTAGGATTATTATATCTTCTTGCTGAATTAGCCCTTTTATCATTATGAAAT